>NC_135502.1:51095558-51278058 GCF_052857255.1 Amblyomma americanum
CAAAAATGCCTCAGTTTGCACACTTTCGGAAGACTGACATTCTCACGAGCCACGCACTACGTTACGAGTTAGAAACGCTGAAATTATATCCTTTTCCGACTGCTGTACTGTACGGTTAATTTTAATGTTATGTTAGCACACAACCAAATTACATGTCTCCACGCCGCCAGCTTAACTCAGCCCCTTTCTTGCAACGCAGTCGTTGCCGTGGTGCTCAACAGTTTGCTTAGCTTTCGCTCAATTACCATTAAAACACCTGGAACACCCACAGAAATTGCGTGCACTCCTGATGTGGACACGAAACTTCTGAATTTCTACCTTAAATACGATTTCTATGCTCGGCAGCTGTACTGAATTATCTCGCGGCCCAGAAAGCTCAAAATGCACCATTTAAGAGTAGTCTTGTGAAGCCGTGAAAATCAGCCAGTGAAACTAATCGACGTAGATGGCATACCCCTAGAAGGCAAAGCTACACATCGAGATATATATCGCATATCTGGTAAGCACTGTCCTTCTATAACACCGCGCAGAACAACACAACGAGGCCAGCAGGGGTGACCCACGTGATTCGGCCATATCCCAACCCGCCGCAACCCGATCAGCCAAAGCCAGATCAGCCACCTGGCAGCCTGGAGGCAGAACGCAATGTCTGTTACACCAGGTCGTGCGTAGACGCGGCCGACTACCTGCGCCGCAACCTGAACACGCTTGTGGCGCCGTGCAGCAACTTCCGGGAGTACGCATGCGGACGCTACCAGGGCGCCGACAGCGTCCTGCAGGACATGAAAACCTCTCTTTGGAGGGTTGGTGCCGTGCACTATATGCGGCGTTTGCGTGAGTCAGGTAAAGAGTGGGAACAGACCAACCGCTTCGGCTCGGCGGCTATGACACTACACTCCATAGACCAGGTCGCGGGCCGCTTGTGGACACTTTCCAAAAATGATATCCAAATCCAGACGTTGTGTGAGATGGTCTACCAACTGAGCCATGGCGGCTGTCTCGCCTTCTATAGCCTCGATAAAAAGTTCAAAGCGTTGCGTGGGACTAAGAGTTGAGAGTTCCGCGTTACATGTGTTAATTGCAAACTTGAATGCTCCGTTTAACCTACCGTTTAGATACAGAGCAAGCAGCCCAGAAAGGAGGTGCCGGATTCGAGCCCCCGACCAGGGTGAATTTTTAAACTGAGAAGGTTCTGAGAAAGCTTAACAGACTTTCATTTGTAGCGGTACAGCAGCGCTTATACGGACGCTAATAGTTCAGAACTCTCTTGACTAAAATCTACACCACTTTGGGGATTTCTCTAAACACAGTGCATTAACTTGCGCGCTGGGTAGAATATAGCGAGCGCCTCGGTTCTGGCCGTTCTGATGCTATAAAAAGATCCCTACTTACTTATTGTTTGACGTGATACCCGGTGCAGGGCGTCCTCAGGAAAGCACTGCAGCTGATCGAAGAGAAGAAGCTGGAAGGCTCCCGAAAGAAAGCCATGATTATGGCCCAGCTTTGCTATGAGCGCTACGTGGTGGACGAAAAAGAAGCTGAGTTTGTGGAAGACCTGAGGAACTTAATGAAAGGCGAAAATCTCGACGTGAAAGGTCCCCCCTCGGGCGTGGACACGAGAGCTGAGCAGCTGTTGGTCAAGCACGTGCACCTGGCCTTCACGTACATGCTAAGTGGGCTCATACGAATCCTGCCCAGTGAGTGTCGTGGGCTGCCGTCCCTGTCAAGTGGACGCTACTACAGAAAAGCGAACAGCTTGAAGAGAGGACGGGGAAGGAAGAGCAGACTGCAGCGCTAAATACCAGGAGCTATTGCGCATAAGCGGCAAAGTATGTGCGGAACAGACGCAAGAAAAGAGCGAAAGTGTTTGTTATGACCACCGGTCTTTCGCTGTCTTTCACACGTATATAATGCCACTCATGCGCAGTAGTTTGTGGTGGTTAGTACTGCAGCGCGTCTTTATTTCCCCGCCCTGTCTCTGCGCCGTTGAATTTTGGTTAGCCATGTGTCAACCAGGCGGCCCTATAGCAGTCTTTCTAGGGTCGCCATCCAAGTGAACTTTGTCAATGGAGTAGGATTCGTAACAGCTTCGGACCTTTTCAAAAAAAAAAAAAAAGAGAGATCGATAGGCGCCGCCATATTGGGCACTGGGCTGAGTTCGTAGTACAGGAAAGAGTTTAGTGTTGAGCCTGGCTGCCCCACGTTCTCCCCACAGCCCAGAAAATCGGTTTTCCTGAGGGTCGTGATAAGGTATTACCTGCGCTGAAGTCCTCCGTGTTGATCGCAGAGCGCCGTAAGACACAGCCTAGCGAGAGGAGCAAGCAGTTCTTCGTGCACTCGTGCAGTCGCAAGCAAAAAATATTATCACTAGTGACGTACGTGCCACTGGAGCGGCAGATAGCAACGCTAGGCTCTGTGGTTACGAAAACGCCGATAACAAAAGTGCAAAGTGTGTTCGCTAAGCAAGGTGCAACGCCAGCCGCGCGGCGCAAATTTCACCGCTCGAGTGACGTCATTGTGCTAATCTTTTTCACTCGCGACTGTACTGCTTTTCTACGCCACCTTTCTGCATGCGCTTATCAGCATGAGCTTCCGCGCTCTGTCGAATCTACACATGCTATGCGTCATATGTCTGGGCTACCTGGCTAGAAGCTACAGGCAAGGAATGTTATCTGCCAAACACGGGCTTCTAATCGTTCAGAACTTTCTCACGCGTTCGTAGTGGCCCAAACGGCTGACGGCAGCAGTTTTTAGTCGCTCAGTGGAACACTTGCTGTGCCGCCTGGGCAGTGCATGTTCAATATTCCACGGCCAGTTTCTTCCGCGAGTCATGCATGCGTTTAGCCCGTTGTGCCTTAGGCAGTGCGGGCTGGGCAACATTATTTTTCTTTCTTTTTCTCTGCCCACACTAATATATGTCATGCATGCGTAGGCATAGATCGATATGTGCTTGGCTAGTGTCCATGTCTGCTGACTGTTGGCCATATAGGGTTGGCCCGATGCCTTCCAGCAACCGACCGCTTGTGCTTTTCGCGGGACAAAGCTCGGAACAATTCTGACATGGCATCAGGCTTGACAAAGTATAACACATGCCTTAAGGAGACGCTTCTAGCTAAGGCATATTTCCTGAATTCTAAAGCGTGAGTGCAGAAAGTCGAACGAAGCGATTACTGCGGAATGCTCAGATAAGAAACTGCTTTCAAAGATGTCAGAGTAGGAAACAGTGCGTGTCAGCGTGTACTGCAGCACAACCTACGCTGCCGTTTCCCCTTGCAGCCGCACCCACTCTCGATGCAGACTCAAATATCTGTTTCCCTCTCGGCATGCCTATCTGTGCCTCATTATGGTTCTGCGCTTTTTTTTTTTTGGTGCGGGGGGAGGGGGGTTATTTACCCTCCTACTTCTCCCACGCCTGGTTTAAGCGTATTATCATCCTTTCAGTAAACCCTTACTGCATGCAACAGCCCAGAGTGAGCGAATGCGCAGTGTATTTGTTATGCGCCTGTGCAGGCACACCGGGTTGTCTCATGGTTAATCTGGACACAGCAGTGGCCGAAAGGACTCAATTCTACAAGGGGCTGAGCGAAGACGACAAGATAAACTACTTCAAAGCTCTGGCTGCAGTCGCGGGCGCGTCGGACGACATGCTCAAGCAATGTGTAGCCCTGCACGACAGTGTCACCGAAGCTCTGGCTTCAGCAGCCAAAGGAGTAGAGACGCAATCAGAACACCACGGGGTACGGCACATGCACGCGTGAACCTATGGTGCAGCAGTTTTCGTGCAGGGTTATACCTTGCAAGCCCGTGTTGCATTAGTAAAAGGAAAACTAACAGGCTAAAAGATCAACTACAGCGTCCATCACGTTATCACAAAACGCCGGGCGCATAGGCATGCGACGATTCTGTCACTGAAGTAAGCACTCATCAGACCAGAGCGCAGTCATATGGCTGCGAAAGAGAGCCGCGCATCTTACTCCAAACCTTCGCACGCGTTAGGTGAGGACAACCACATGCCACCGTCAGGATCCGAGCCCATGAACTCCGTTTGTCGCGCATGGTGCTGTACCAACTGAGCTACAACAGCGGCTGCCTCGACTTTTACTTTCGAAACTAATTTGGTTACGTGTAAGCCTATCGTTTAGACTGTTTACCAGGGCCACATCCAACCATTAGTTGCTGACGTGGCACGTTGTTATACACGCATCCCGAGGAGAGTGACCAGGAGTGGCCAGCAGCAACAGCGCAGAAAACCTTCGGCTACCTCTGGTATCGATGCTGCCAGAACTGAGAGTATCGCTATGCCATGCTCGCCAGAACTGAGAGCATCGCTATGCTCATTTGGATATATTCTGAAAGTAGCCAAAGGCCTCTGAGGCTAAGGAAAGCACTGGGCAGTGTTACTAACCTTTATTCAGGTTTCGTTTATTGTAGAAGGGGAAGCAACTTCTGCAATATTTTAGATCTGTAAGTCTAAAGAAAATGAAAAAAAAAGTAGCTACGTGTTTCCTGTGAGTTCCGGACCCACGAAGGGCGTATGGGGATCGTATCAACCGTCATCTGTGGGATCGAACTCACCGCAACAAATAGACACCGCAACAAATAACAAAAACAATGGCCCTGTGGGCTCGCAGCACGGTTCCGGCGTCCACTCAGAAGGATGAAGAACATTTAATTCCCCTACCAACGTCCGGATTGCAAAGACGTGTCGCGGTGGGTTACACAGGAGCATGGGAGGGTGCAGTGGCATATGCCGGGTGCACTCAGAATGAGAAATCAGCATGTCTTTCCTTTCCTTACAACCACCCGCCTCGTCCCTCCCATATTAATTGCGGCACTGGCGCACATTTCACCCCTGGATTATTTACGTATTTCATGCGAGGCGTCACTGCTTACCTGAGGACGGAGTAGCATCACTGAGTGTCATGTGCAGGTCCCATCCATTATGGCCACCAAGGCGGACGAAGTGGTCATCGAAGGACTGGGCCCGCAGGCATTCGCCGATGCCGTGGCTACCCAGACCCCTTACCCTCGAGACGCCGCCGTGGACCTCGACAAGAGGGTGCCTTCGGCCCTGGCCTCCGTCTGGAGGAGGCTCGGCCTGCGTGACCTGTACCTGTGGACAGGCTGGAACGTGCTGCAGGAGCTCATTCCTTACGTGAGGCGCACTGTCGCCCATATAGTAGGGGCAGCAGCCTTCTATGAGCGGTGCATCACGCGGGTCAAGCAGGCTATGGCCGCACCTTTCGCAGCCACCGCCCTACTACTTAGGTGAGCCAACCGTCCTTGCCGCTTTTACTGCCGATAGCACTGAAGAGCAGGGCTTGGACGAAAGAGGAGGAGTAGTGAGCGTAGCTGCAGCGACATCGCGGAAACGGCCGACAGCTGTCTCGACGCTATTGTTCTGGCAAATAACGCCCTTTCCTGTCTGTATCCCACCATTTGCAAGTTTTCACCCGAACTCAGCGCGTGCACTCCGTAACTATAGCGGCATAACACGGCAAATGGGCGAACACGTTTCTTCGTTCTCATCTTCGGCCGGCGCTTTGTAAGAGAACATTCGCTAGCCATATTAACAGCTCGCATCATGACGTAAGTCTAGAATTTCCCATCAGTGGTGCCCCATCACGACAAGGAAACGGAGTGAAGCGTCCAAAGGCGTCCCATCGCGAAACCTACGTTTGACGTTATACTCACGTTGAAAGTATGGAGGGAGCACGTGGGGTAGTAAAGGGCGGAATAAATCGCTGAAAAATATTATCAGGCACATGCGTGGTCGTGTATGGTATACAACACTGACGCCTGCAGGGTTGTCACGGAAATTATTGCCATTTAATTAAGCACATCAACAGTTCCGAACACCTTTTTACTCTACGAAAGCGTTGCCTTCAACGTCCACCTGGTTTCAGGACAACCTCTATGGTGAGCCCTTCTGAATCACCACACAAGATACATTCCGCGAAGTGTCCACTCCATTGCACGCCTGAATAGCGCTCTGGTCGGCCAGCGCTGTGATGTGAAAGTTTTCGATCACTACACCGGGAATCAGGGAATGATGCGGCTGCTCCACAAACGGCTGAAGGTCTAAAAAAAAAAGAATCCGCAACTGTTAAACAACGCTGTGTTGCTGCTTAAAAGAAAATTTCCACCGAAAAGCTTCCACTGAAATTCACGGCATTGCTTTTCGTCACTATGCTTATTTATTGTTGGGCTTAGCCAGGAGCACAGCAACAGCTTAGCGACAACAGCCCCTCAGTGGAAATTTCGTCTTAAGAAGTAGTATAGCGCTTTTTAGCAGTGGGAGGTTCATTTGTAAATTAACGCCAGCGCTACAGTAGGCAGAAGCGAATGCATAGAGTTTGTCATGTTTTTTTGCAACTCAGTTTGACCTTTTGGTCCTTCGGTACAGTGGAGCGGTTTTGCACGTTCCATGATATTGCCGCGAAACAACACTTTGTCAGTTTATTTTATGTATAATTTGCGCATCGTCACCGGCACGTGCCCTTATCACTTTGTTGGCTACGCGAGACGCGGCTAGAGCGGCCTGCAATTGCCAAGATCACATGCAGTCTTTTCTACAGTGCTGCAAATTGCTATCGGTCTTTATTGCACCTTATCTCTAAAGTTCGCTGTTCCGGCTGACTGACACTGACTTAACCGCGCTTGGCTCTGACGTCATGCCAGCTGTGGTTGGGTACTGTGTACTAAAGACAATCGCTGGTGAGCTTGTTATAGCAACTTCTCGGTGTAAAAAGCTTACGGAGGGCACTTAAGAATACTTACGTGCTGTGAATGCGAAAGCATTTGAGTGTCGTAGTACTAGTTGGTAACTGCTACTAACGTAGCACTGCTAACAACTCTAACTGGCCGTCGGACCTCCGTTGCTAGCGTATCACCGAAGCCTAGTGTTGGACAGTCTACTTTGTATGTGAATGCCCATGAATACCAGCGGCAGATGAATGGCAGCAGCTGGCAGTTACTTGCACTCATGTGGTATGTCTTCATTGCAATGACCATACTGGAAGGCGGCGAGATGTCTCGTGGGTGCTTGTGTGCTTGGCTAGGTCACATGGCCGGGCTCCAAACTCTTCTCTTCTATTAGGAAGTTTTAGAATAGGGTGACCCTTCCGGCTAGGGGCCTAGGGGAATAGCGGGGCGCCGGTGCGCATGCGCAGGACAATAACCGGAGGGGCTTTATTGTCCTGCGCCTGCGTACTGGCACCCCGCTATTCCCGTATGACCCTTACCGATAGGGTTAACCTATTCTAAAGGTCTGCATTAACAGGTTCATCTCAACTCTCTCGTACATTACCATAACATCCAGCCATCATCTTCTGTGACAGCTATATTCCAAGAAAAAATGGCAGTGAAATTAAAACTGCGTGGCCATACACCAATTCCCTGTGAGAGCAGAATTTATTTCCCCCACGTTTATTGCGTTATTCTTTCTAGTGTTAACCAGATGGCACTGCTCGACAGTGAGTTCTTTTACTCTTTTCTCTTCCACTTTTGGTGCGCAGTAAAGAGACCCGAAATGGCGTGGAGCAGCTCACCCGTGCTGTCATAAGCTGCTTGGCAGTGAACGCCTCGCGGTGGGTCCGGCCACCCAGAGAATCCACGAAGGGCGCCGATGTGGTGGTCGGTTTTCCACCCAATCTAGACAGCCTGGACAAACTGAACAGCCACTACGCTACTTATTTGGGTACTGATACGCGACGCCACGGACGCGTACCGCGTTGCTGAAGGCATCCACTGAAGTCCGCACAGAGCTGTTCGGAGGGTCGTATTCTTCGAGGATTCCTTTCTGGTTACATTGCGCCTACCTTTCTGCCATTGGTCAGCGCCGCCTTTGATTTTTCAAAGCCGGCATTGCTTACTGGTTATCGACCCTGGCGTAAAAGGCGGAAGGACTAAATCATAAAGTGGCAAAGGAATGAATCCGGAAATCAATTGTTAACAGCTACAGCCTCATGTTTCAACTCAACGCGCAAAGATCCTGGCCAAAAAGCTGTGGTAACCACATCTGGCTGCTGAGGTGGCGATAACTTACCTTCAAGCAAGCTCCGCTATTTTGTGGTCATCATCTTGCCACTTGAGGACAGCTTCCAACTCGGCATGGACATTTAAAAGAGAAATGTTGTTGGACGACACTAATATTCGTAATGACATAGCGTCAGATGGGAGTGTGTCACCGCACATCTATGCTACGTAAGCATTCTGAGCAATGTGCCAGTTTAGGGGCTCCCGCAGCTTGTGAAGAAATCGCATTGAAGACCGGGACGGTGCTCAGTCAGTGATCATACGATGGTGATAATCGCTGATTTTTGAATGCTAATGTGTGCGGGAGATGTCTCGCATTGCATTCCTTTACTGACTGATTTGGTCAGTAACGGGTCCTTCTACAACGCATGGCGTCTGGTCACGAGTTTGCATAACCTAACTTCGACGTTGTTTCAGATGATACGTTTTCGCTATTTTCTTTTGTCCTTTTGGTCAGGCCTGACAGTTCTTGCCCTGTAATCTTCGATAATAATTCGTCTGCTGATTTTTGATGTTTTTTATATATAACGTCAGCTACTACAGCCCAGTCACTTGATTCAAACTCATGACGTTGATGATGACGTCCAGACAAATATGGACTCCGTGATCGCTGATACAACTGGATGGCGACATGCCCCGGCCTCAAGGAAAGATTCGCGGTTATAATGCCAACGCGGTTTCATTGTGAAAGCAACTGCCGGGTTTGATGCATGTTTTTAGATTTTTGGCCTCCGTAGAGTTACCATCAGGACGCTGTAATCTTGCGATAGCTGTCATTTGTAATTCTGCTCGATGACCCTTTAGCGCGCCGAATTTGCCCTTTCCTTGTTTCCGCTTCTATTAGAGGATGTCACCGTTAATCCTCGCTTTCTGTGGATCTGGCGGAAAGCGATGAAGGAAAGGGAGCGGCAGCTGAGACCTTCCGACGTGCACTTCGACCCATCCGACGTTGACATTATGGTGTCCAGAGACGGACAAGTGATCGTCCCAGCCGGGGCTGTTCACGCTTTCTACCGAGACAACGCCGTACCCGCGGTGACTGAGGGCATCCTTGGTCACATCATTGCACGACGACTCGTTCAGAGGTGAGCGCATTCACGTGAGGAGCAGCCAGACTGGATTTGGGAAATTCCCTTGCCCTACGGGGATGGAAACTAGGGGCTCTCACCAATGTGGCGAGGGCTCCTTGTCACCGGGTGTGTCTGTTGCTAAACCATCGTCGTCGTTTCGGATGACGCGGTTGTCGCGACGCGCGTCTTGTCTTTCAATCTTTCCTCTCACGTCTCTTTTAACTCTACTACTGTCTGCACATGGCAGCGATTGTGGCTCAGCTTGAGCTAGTGGGCAGGCCCGTGCACTTTCCTTTTCATTCTTCCTGCAGTCACAACAACAACAAACTCCACACAAAGCCATGGATGAGTAACGTGCCGCAACTATAGTGCTTCGACGATGTATCGCCGCCGTGAAGCGGAATTTGATTATCTTTACGATATGGAAAGGCGTCAGATTGGATAACCATGCTTAGCAGAACTTCCACTCGTCTTACTGTGTTCTGCCGGGTTGAGCCAGAGCTATTTTTTTTTGTAGGTGAACGCCGCCGGCACGTTCCTCAAAGCGCGAATGAGGTGTCCACTGACCCAGAGAGCCAGTTATGCGTCTTTCCTTTCCTCAAAATCAGCGGAGTCTAAACCTTCCCCAGGTTTTGAGAAAAAGAAAGGCTCATAAGTGCCTCAACTTGTAGGTGGACGCCACTGCCTCCTCACAGCGCGATTGAGGTGTCCACTGACCCAGTGAATCAGTTACACTTGCTACTGAGAGGCTTCACACACACAGACACCGCTGAAACCCGTGGAGTGCGGCTAAAAGTGATTTCGCACTAAAAGATGAACGGCTGAAAACGGCGGTTTGAAAAACGCCAAAAAACGGCTGATGGCGGCGGCTGTCAGAATACCCTTTCTTCGAGGAGGAGACCGAAGCAGGTGACCTCAAACGTTACCGTATACCTTCACCTCAAGCGGGCCTTAAGATCTGTCACCTGAAGGTCAATGTCAAGGTTTTGTACAGTGAGTTGACCTTGACGGTGACAACAGATCAACACACGGTCAAAAGCACTTGTGGTGATATCAAGGAATACGTTCGGAATACAGCTAGACAGAGCCAATGCGAGCAATATGCGGCGCAGGCTAATGCGTCGCGGCGTGCCACCCAAGCCTGAGTGCCTTGCGCCGAGCGGCTCGAAGGCAGTGCACGTGTACGAGAACCTGCTGGCGCACCATTGCGCCCAACACGTGGTGGCCCCCAAACTGGACATGAACACCAGCGCCGCCCCGTGGCTGCCCATGCACATGCGCCTCACAGCGCCCATGCAGTTCTTTACCATGGCGTGCCTCAAGGTGAGACGTCGTGGCGTCTACTAAACGCCCCGCGGTACAACTTCTCTGTGGCCATGAAAATATTGCGCTGCTCTTCGTATCACACGAGCCTGCAGTTAGTCATTATAAACCAGCACGCCGGAATCCCACTGCGAGTGTTCCGTGTGACTACAGTGTTAGAATCAGAGCAGTCAGCTATTCCCAGCACCCGCAGCCTTCTGAGGTCTGTATTTGAGGGCAAGAAGCCAAGCCATAGAAGTTGAGGGCATAATTCGCCCTGTTGCGATTTAGCATCAGTATTTCAAAGCAAGAAGCCAAAACATATAAATTAAGGGTATAATTTACCCTGTTGAGATTTAGCATCAGTCAACGATTCTGGCTTTTCGAGAGAAAGAGAAAAAGCAAACACTAGAAATATGCGCTACGGCTGCTCAAAATAATAGCTTCATGAAACCGCTCAAACATAGGCTTCTTCGGAGTACATTTCTTTAATTGTAATGTCAGATGCCAACGAGTTTCTCAGTCCGTTCATTGCTCGTGGAGGCTCAGCTGGCTTTGGCGTTCGGTTGTTGAGAACGAATTGCCAGATTTGGTACCGACTTCGTAGGCCAAGTTTCTATTAAGAAGACATGACAAAACGTCCATGCGCTAACATCTCGGTGCACCTAAATAACTACTGGTGGTCGGTATCAATCCGACGACCTGGAAACGACAATGCAGCACGCACGAAAAGATTAATCAGTTTGGCAGGGCAGACTGTGCATCATCGGCTGGCTTTGAAGAGCGTTGCTTATAACAAGGACTCCACACCTCTCATTCATGCAGGACTGTCGGAATCGGCGCCACGACGTCGAGGGCAGCTGTGAGACGGGCGCCTTGCGCAAACTGCGCTCCTTCAACGATGCGTTCGGATGCCTACCCGTGACGCCAATGTGCGAGCTGCTATAGGCCTCGTGCGCTGATATGGAGGTGCCACTACCCGATATGCTCCTCAGAGGGCGTCTCGGGCTCGTTGTGCTCTGTCCCGTGGCGAAGTTTTTCTTCGCTATTTTTTTTTCACATTAAACAGTTGTGAGTGCGTTATGCCCTGTGTGCAACTGTGTCTTTCATGTTCGTGCCTTTCGGTATTAATTCCTGGAAGCATGAAAGCCCATTCTTCTAGCAAGTATTTGCTAGCAAGGCTACGTGTTTTCCAAAAATTTGTGGAGTGCCTCGCAGTGAAAAAAATACACACTGCTCATTTGCTGCTTCCAATAAGCAACATATTGAAGAATCTCTCAGACCTTCCCCATGCCTCTTTTCTTTGTAAATTAAATTAAACAATTGACGGTGCACACGGGGACAGCCCCGCTACAGAACCACTTCCAAAAATTATCCAGAAATGCGCCTTACACGTCAGAGATTTTTGTGCCCACGTAATCATAGGAGCTGTAGCAAGTTGAATGTGATGTAAAGACGGGGCTGCGCCCTGGCACTGTGAAGGACTGAACTGACGTTAAAAAATGGTGTCTAATTAATTAGTGATGCTTCCCTCTAGCTCATTCACTTTCGGGTGTAAGAGAGCTCAGGCGTTCCATTGGGCGCCAGTGTTCCCTCCTGTTGATCCCATGTGACCTGAGGTCATATACTGAAGCTTGGTTGATGGGCGCGGCTACTGAGCCGGAGTACCCGGGTTCGAATCCGACCGCTGCAGCCGCGTTACGATGGAGGCGAAACGCTGAAGGTACCCGTGTGCTTTATGATGCCAGCGCACGTTAAAGATCCCCAAGTGGTAGAAATTATTCCCGGAGCCCTCCACTACGGCACCTCTTTCTTCCTTTCTTCTAGCACTCCTTTTTTTATCACCCGCCGCGGTGGCTCAGTTGTTATGGCGCTCGGCTTCTGACCCGAAAGACGCGGGTTCGATCCCGGCTGCGGCGGTCGAATTACGATGGAGGCGAAATTCTAGACGCCCGTGTACTGTGCGATGTCAGTGCACGTTAAGGAACCCCTGGTGGTCAAAATTTCTAGAGCCCTTCACTACAGCGTCCTTCATAGTCTGAGTCGCTTTGGGACGTTAAATCCCCATGAACCATAAACCAATCAACTTCAGGGGGCGCTGCGAAATGTGGCAACGTGGCACGAGTGGAGGTCCACGCATAGCTCGTCGCCTATGAACGCATTGGCGTCCCTTGCTCGTGCCGAAATTCGGGCTGATTTGTGGGGTGCAATCGCGTCATTGACGCTGAGCACTTAATTCCGACATTCTATAAGGGCACCAGAGACTATAAGACCGAAGTTGTGACGACGGCGTGGCTGGCGATCCTCGCAAAATCACCGTAGCAGACGAACGTCTTTCCGGAATTTATACTGTGAAGAGAGCGAAGTGTTCCTGTGTCGCCGACATGTCTCTAAAGAACGGAAACGTTTTAGCACCACCCTTATCCATTACCACCTTCCGCTACTTTGCCATTACTCAGCGGTAAAGCAGCACCGCGCTCGCCGGAGGTGACTCCGGTCGTCGCGCTTTCTTATGCGTCGCGTTTGTTGCCTTGGTAGCAATCAGCAGTGAGCACGCCGAGTCGACGGCTTGTTGTGTTCTCATTTGAGAATATGCAGCTATCTGTGGTGTTATGATTTGGAACCGGATAGGATGGGATAGGACAGGGCAGGAAAACGTTTGATGTCCACCAGAAAGAGGGTAGTTAGAGGGCTACCCGCCTAGATGACGGCCGAAAGGTCTTGGCTCTCCCGCGGGAACGGCTTCGGCCAGTCGGACGAGTTGTAGCTGAGTCTCCGGGTCGCAGCTCGGTAGTAAGGCCTCCCATTGGTCTTTCGACTTTATGTGTCGTCCCCCCATGGGGGCATGAGCACATTCCCATAGTATGTGGTCCAAGGTGGCCCTAAGTTCGCAGTTTGCGCATTTTTCTGAAAATTGCCCTGGGTGCATAAGACTACAGAGGGCCGGGTTTGGAAATGTGTAAGTTTGTGACCGGCGCCAGATGATGGCCTGGTGTCTGGTTTATTTATTCATTTATTTATTCAGCATACCCCTAAAGGTCCTCCTTCGAAGGTATTAATGGAGGGAGGGGGGTCAGTGTAAAGACGTGTACAAGAAACATCATTAACAAGCAAAGGAACAATAAACAGGCTAGGTATAACGTGGAAAAAATAATTAAGCACCAGAAAGTAAATAAACAAACAGGCGATAAAAAGAATATAATACAAATTACAGGTTTAAGGAAAACGATTAGGCATAACAGAAGTGAAAAATACTACAGTGTACGTATTAGGCACGAAAAGAACGGAAGTAATCGAAAAAGTACAGCAACTGTAAAAAACATTCAAAAATTTCGAACATTTCAAACGCCAACGTCGCTGCAGATGAGACCAAGAAATGTGGAGGCGTTAGATTGAATTGCTGTGTGTGGTGGTAAATTTTTCCACTCTATGATAGTGCGTGGTATGAATGACTTCGCAAAATATAAGAATCTATCCGCTGGAGGAAGTCTATAGCTCTTTGCAAACCAGACCGAGAACTTCATCGAAGGACGATGAAGTAGGCAGATGACGAAGGGCAGCCTTTAGGATAGGTAGCAGACTTGAATGTTTATGTTAGATATTTGCAAAGATATACGTAATAAGTGCGAGCACGTGAGAGCAAGGAGACCAAAAGTCTAAATGTGAAGAATTGATCAAACCCCCCAGTCAGCAGCTTAAATAGACTTTATCGTGCCCAGGCACCTAGCTAGAGAATCTAATAGCTTGACGAGCGTCCAATGCTGCGTTAGCAACTTCATGGGCTTCACCCCACCACACGTGACCACACACACAGGTGAACAGACCCACACACGCAAGGAGGAATCTTGGCGCCTTGGATTCACGAGCTGTTTTGCTTTCAGCAGCGGGGCCGACCAGGCCCAAAGGGTTGTCTGCCTTCATGCGGCGAACGCGACCGTGAGAAGCAGGGGATCTGACGGGTCCCACCGGGGAATTCTTCAGCTCAGAAGGTGTCCATTTCCACCCGCGCTTTATCCAGCCGCTCCATAGCATGCGGCCAGTGTCTCCCTTGCCAGCGCCACTCGGGTTACTCATCCGCTGGCTCTCTGCATAGAGCACAGTCCGTGCAAAGCACCGCATTCCGCATCGCAGTAGACCTCGAGCTTGGAAAACTCCCATGCACGCATCGCAGGCGGGAAGGAAGGAGAGGGTACTTTGTGCGCAGCGATCTTCAGTGCCTTGCTGCAGGCGTCGGCGAACTGACGCCTGCGAACGCGAAGGCGCTTTGTTTAAAGCAGGATCACAACAGTAGCTAGAATGGGCGACAAAATAAGTCGGTATGCGAATGGGTGCAACGCGATCACACAAGGATAAATATGCTTTCGAAGAGATTCGGCCCTGTGCATGGATAGAGCGTTCACGGTGGATTTTCGCAGTAGTCCGACAAAATTTTTGCGTGATCCATCGTGTCTGTTGTCTCTCTCGGTGCCATGAGTTTGCGCGTGCTAACGCTAAAGCCGAAATGGCAACCTTTCTGAGGAAGGTTTAGAAAGCGGAGGTCAAAGAGTCTGTATCGTTGGCGAGTACCGTGAAAACGCGAACGTGATACTCGCTAAAAGTCCGCGTGCTGCGGAGCCTTTTTTTTTGTGCATCCATCACAGCTATCGGACACCATAAACTCGTTCCCGAGCGTGAGCCTCAGGAGCTTTCGCTTGCGCAGGCATTCTGCTCAGAAGCCCACCAGTAAACAGGTGTTCACACGCGAATCGAACGACATACGTCGAAACACATGCCGACAGAGGCTTAGAGGAGCAGAAGGGGGCACAGTCTGTTGTTTTACATTTTTGAAACTTCACATATGTTTAGCGAAATAATTAAAAAAAAATCATTTTTTTTTCACCGATTTCACTTGCAAACACCTTTGTGCAGCTATTATATTTGTATGCACTTTTAATTTTCATTGGCCATGAAAGCAGGCAGCTTGATTCTTTGTTGAGGCTTTCTTCAGATATAATTTTATTTTTATGCAATTTATGCGACCCCTAGTGCTCTTTCATTTACAGCTGACAATATTGACTGTTCTGATCGCGTTTTTATTTTTTCAACAGTGCAGCTGAAAAGGCAGGTCATCCATGCCCATCTATTTCGCTGGAGGTGCCTGGGCACGAAGCTAAAGAGCTCATGAAGAAAGCTGGAATACATCCTGAGGCATGTGTGTGAAATATATAGCACACAGAGGGTGGCAGGAGACACGGTGCCACCCAACATTCTCTAGAGTGGCTCAGGTATCAAAGGGGACCCTTCACTGCTATATTGCACATACATTCGTAGTCTGTTCAAATACTCTTTACGCAAAATTCAGATCACGCATTTATCCATTCCTTACTCAAACCCTAGGAAGCAAACCTGTCCGCACACTAGTCACGGTTGCCTGAACTGCAAAAGATAATGTATCTGGTCAAATGTTTAGAGCAATTCCCCAAGGTGGAGCAAATTCGTAATAAGGGAGCAGTTGCTCATTGGCATCCATCCAAGCTCAGCCATACGGCTACAAAGAAAAGCTGTACAGCTTTCTCAGAAACTTCGCAGTTAAAGAAAAATTCTTCCTGGTCCGGCGTTCGAACCTGGGACCACCGCTTCACCGGAGCAGTACGTCGCTCTACCAACTGAGCTGTACGCGACGGCTAGCATAAGGTACGGTGAGAGCGAACTGAGCAATCACTCGAAGTTTGAACAAGCCTATCACTCTAGACAACATCCGCCCCATTTCTCTTACATCCTGTCTAGGCAAGGTCTTCGAGCACATAATTCTTGCTCGGCTAACAACGTACATGGAAGACAACCACCTTTTCCCCCACAGTATGCTCGGATTTCGTGCGCATCTATCTGCGCAGGACGCCCTACTTCAAATTGCGCATGACGTGCTTGATGATACCATCCCCGACCACACTAAAGCTATCCTGGCAGTTGATCTCACCAAGGCATTTGACAGAATTCGACACGATGCCATCTTACGGGAACTGCAGGCTCTACAGGTAGGCCCTAAAACCTACAATTACGCTCGCGCGTTTCTCTCGGGCCGCACTGCCTCCCTGCACAAGATCAGATTACCACATTCCCTTATACACTCGGAGAGCTCGGAACCCCTAAAGGGGCGGTTTTCTCTCCCCTTTTCTTTAACGTTGCTCTCATCCCCCTAGCTCACAAACTGGCTCTAAACCCACACCTAAAGCATACCCTGTACGCTGATGATATTACCACATGGACCACTCATGGCTCTGACCGGGAAATTGAGGAAACTCTTCAGTTAGCGGCAGACACCATCTCCTCTCACGTGTCATCCATCGGGCTCGAATGTTCCCCATCTAAGTCCACGCTCTTCCTAATTAGGCCAAAATCTAGCGCTAACTCGCCCATCCAAATCAATTTAAAAGGATCCCCTATCCCCATCACACCCACCCTCCGCATCCTTGGCCTCCACTTGCAGGATTCTGAACGAAATGAACATACCCTTAAAAGGCTCAAGGCCTCCACGCAATCCGTGTTGCACCTTCTACGCCGAGTGTCCTCCCTTAACAAGGGTTTAGACGAAGCGGACAACATGAAAGTAGTGCACGCATTTACGCTTAGCCGCATTCTATACGCAACCCCATATCTCAAATTGAACCGCACGGAAACCGAACGCGTGAACGCAATGATCCGCCTTGCGACTAAGGCAGCCCTAAACCTACCTCGTAGCACTAGCACAGTCAAACTTCTTGCACTAGGCATGCATAACACAATTCAGGAAATAGTTGACGCGCACCTTCAGACACAGTACCTTAGACTTGCCACGAGCGCCACTGGTCGCCATATACTCTCCTCCTTTCGCATCAACATACCCGCTAACCAGTCAACCCTTATACCCATCCCTCGACACATCCATACACCTCTCGTTGTGAAACCCCTTCCTCGAAACGTCCACCCCCAATATCACATCCCTCGCCGCGTAGCTCGCGCTAATGCCATCCATAAGTACTATGGGCAAGCCCACGATGCCGTTTGGGTAGATGCCGCATGTACAGCGCATGAAGCGGTAGCAGTTGCCTACAATCAAACCCTACCTCACCCCCTAACTCACCGTCTTCCCTCGGGCTCTACGCCTGAGGAGGCAGAGGAGACCGCCATCGCCCTAGCCCTTGCACATTCGGACGCCCAATACATCTTCAGCGACTCCAAAACGGCTCTGTCCAACTTTGCCAGGGGCAGGATTCACGCCCCTGCCTGGCAATTGTTGAACACCCCTACCCAAAATTTACCGCACAGGGTAGAGCTTCAGTGGGTGCCGGCTCGCTCTGGGGACCCTAGTAAACTGACCCGAGGTTAACCGAGCTAACCGAGCTAACCGAGGATGTTAGGGCGATAGAGAATTGAGCAATAATTCGAAGTGGAAACAGCGGTGGTCAATCCCCGAGGAAGTTTCCTATAAAGCTGTATAGCTTTCCTTTGTAGCCGAGTGGCTGCGCTTGGGTGAATGCCAATGAGTAATTACTCCCTTATTACATAACAAGGTATATGTTTCATACAAAAATAGCAAGAGATAAAGCCAAGACCATGAGGCGTGCAAGACAGTTCACACCAGTTCCCTTTCATAAAGTGCTTTCACAATTCTCAGAACTTTTCCGACTGTTCTTGCAGTAGACATGTTTTTCAACTAGCAATACATGGCGACTAAATCTCTTAGACTGCCTGCTGTAGATTGCGTGCACAGACCCATTATTTTGTCCCAAAGCTTTACTTATCACCCATTCGTCACTATCACCCATGAGGCGCCTGCCAGTGAGGGCTAATTAAGCATGACTGCATGCTATCTGCTCGGAGGTGAATGGATGAGTTGCAAGTTCTACTGTATTGTGGAGTTCAAGTGTCGTCCTCTTTGTCGATCCTTTCAAAGCGTTGTGATCTTGTTAAGTTTACCAACCTGAGGGGAGGGGGGGGGGGGGGGGGGCGTCATGACCGTGCAGGATTGCTGAGCCATTCTAAGATTGTTACATTCATGTTGCAGGTTGTTTAAATGCTATGATAACGTTACGTAATGTATCGTGTATCGTGTATTTGTAACTGTATCGTTACTGTATTGTGTATTGGTAACATTACAGAAACGTTAGAAAAAATGACATCAAGAACACCGACATAACATAGTAATAATAATTGGTTTTTTTGGGGGAAAGGAAATGGCGCAGTATCTCTGTCTCATATATCATTGGACACCTGAACCGCGCCGTAAGGGAAGGGATAAGAGAGGGAGTGAAAGAAGAAAGGAAGGAAGAGGTGCCGTAGTGGTGGGCTCCGGAATAATTTCGACCAGCTGGGGATCTTTAACGTGCACTGACATTGCACAGCACACGGGCGCCTTAGCGTTTTTCCTCCATAAAAACGCAGCCGCCGCGGTTGGGTTCGAACCCGGGAACTCCGGATCAGTAGTCGAGCGCCTTAACCACTGAGCCACCGCGGCGGGCGACATAACATCTGACCAAAACAAAAATGTAACGTTATTGTAATACCGGGAAACATTTGTATTCTACGTTCTTACCCATAAGTGCCTGTTGTGTTGGAGGTGTCGAAAAGTAACATCGAACGCTAGAATTGCTAAAAGTGAGTTTAAGACATGGAAAGAACAATTTTTAGTGCGGGGGCTAATGAAAAGTAGAAGGAAAAAACAAAGTTAAGGCGAGAGCAATAAAGAGCCAATAAATTTTTCTGGTAATTTTCTGCGTCTTTTCTGTGCAAAGATTTCATCGCGGTAACTTTAAGACGCCTCAAACGGCAAGCACAAGCCCCCTTCCGCTTCTTACACCCCCTATGACCGGCGCAACAGTTGTGTCGCGCGCAAGGAGCAGCGAGGGTGGTGCGGGGTCAAACGCACCGCATCTTCCGCGGGGCGCGGTTGCCGTCGCGTCAGCGGTCTCACGCGGTGGGGCACCTCGCCGGATCCCGTCCGCCTACGCCGGCGTCGGGCAGCAACTCGCACGGTCCTGTTCCATCGCCCACTCCGAAGAGCGTCGCTCGCGGCCTCGGCTAGGCTGTGCGGATGTGAAAAAGCACCGCTGTAGTGCGCGATCAGCTGGAGCGGAGGCCTCTGGCTGCCCCTATACTCGACGGACTGTGTGCCGAATTAGGCTATAGAAAGATGCAACTTATCAAAACAGCATTTGGCAACAACATCCCATTGTCTCCAGTGTACTGTATAACTACGTGACTAGTAACTAATAACAATAGTAAATGGAAGCATAATTCGATTTTTCACCGTCTATTAAACAAGTCAGAGGCAGCAAAATTCTTGGGCTTAATGTTTTGCCTATGATTAGCTTTTTCTTTACGCACCGACAACACTTTCAACGGCGGGCCATTCTTTTTTGTCGTGAAGAAAGAGTGCATAGGCCTCATGATTGTGGACGGAGCTGAATTCACTGCAGGCCTAATTGTATCCGACTGTAGCAGGTGGCCTTCCATGGCGGCGGAAACGCGAAAAGATGACAAGGAAACTAGGGTATAGGACAGCGCTGAGCCTGCATCTGAATCACACAGCCCTGAGATCTAGTGGTTCCCGTTCGCATGAAATAGCGTCATCACATGGCAAGGCCATATAATATGTCGTCAGCACCTCTTGAAGCTTCTGTTGACAACAGCACGTCAATATACCCATGACACGCACGCAGACAGAAAAGTAGAAAAAAGCAAGACACTAAACAATAAAACAAAAGGTGGAAAAATGACAAGGGCGATACGAGCAGCGTTGTTCTAGAGACGCGTTTATCTCACCAACGAGAGCTACTTAGATGGTTATCTCACACCCCCTTCTTACGAATGAAATAAAACATTCGAAATCTCCTATATAACATAGACGTAGCTGATGTGTATACGTTTGAAAATAATATTACTTCCTTCTTGGGACTGTGCGATGTCAGTGAACGTTAAAGATCCCCAGGTGGTCGAAATTATGCCGGAGCCCTCCACTACGGCACCTATTCTTCCTTTCTTCTTTCACTCCCTCCTTTATCCCATCCCTTACGGCGCGGTTCAGGTGTCCAAAGATATATGAGACAGATACTGCGCCATTTCCTTTCCCCCAAAAACCAATTATTATTATTATTTCTTGGGACCAGAAACCTTCATGAGGCCACAGACGCTTTTATTTCTATCGGGTCGGACGTTCAAGAGTACGTATATTAGGTTTTGATCGGTTGTACATGGCTAATCGATAACCGGAAGGCTCACTAATTTTCTTGCCAGCATAAATATCATCACAGACATGCTGTTGCAATATCTAGTTCGTTTATTTCATTCCGCGCACAGGTAATAAGTGGAACCACTTCCCTGCCTCGATCGCTGCAAGCACAGAAGCCATTTCTTTAAAAAAAGCTTTGCAACAATTTTTTGTGCAACTACCACTCATCTCTGTAATGCATTAAGGTCTAAATAGTACGAAAAAAATTACATAGCGGGATCGACCAAGGGCTTAAGACTTTTTCGGTCGTCATCTGAGACCCTGCCCTCTCAGCATAGGTGGGCGAACTCACTCATGATAAGACTCACTAAGGGTCACTCAGGCTCATATTCAGATCATAATATGATTGATGAGTGAGTCGGGACTCTCATTGCAATCATGATTTGCGTCGTAAGTGAGCTCGGGCTCAAATTCAGGCCGTGATCTGAGTTGAGTGAGTTTGGACTCACTTTCAGATCATGATCTGAGTCGTGTGTGAGTCCGAACTCACATTAAGATCATGATCGGAGCAGTGAGCCCCCTGGTTCGGGCTGAGATCATGATATGTGTTTTCGCGACAATGGCGAGCGCTTAGCTTTTTTTTTTCCTTGTTTGCTGGCAGCGTAGGGGAGAAATAATTTTCTGCCATGTCCAAGCCCACTTGAGGGCGAGGCAGCTTGTCGACGTCGGCATGGGACTGAAGAGGATTCCCCGGAACCGAGGAAGACGGCGTTTTGACCATTCCCCATTAATAGTTCGCGCGGGCGCGGTAATGAGCCCGCGGGGATGTGTCGAAAGCTTTGTCGGAGTTCCACCATGTCGCTGGTTGGGAAGGGGGGGGGGGGGGGGTGCTTTGTCGCGCGTCTCAGTCGCCTCGAGGGCGTGCCTCTTGGGAACTTCAGTGGGACCATGTGCATATTGAGTCGAAACGAGTGAGTGAGCCCAAATGAGTCGTGAGTTGAGGTGAGTGAGTGATCCCAAATGAGTTGCGAGTTGATGCGAGTCGTGAGTGGTAACGAATGCTGACCCCGGATTAGTCGTGAGTCGTGGCGAGACCAAATGAGTTCTGAGTCTAAATGAGTCATGAGTTCGAGTGAATCCCTGCCTGTGTGAGACTGAGTTTGAGTGAGCCCACAGCACTCGTGGTTTTGCCGAGGTATGCCGCTCAGTTCCTTGGTCGTACATAGGCATGATGACGATTCTGCGGAGTCTGTTCGAAACGAATTGCTGTCCTGGAGAGGAAGCTTATAGTTGTTTGTCCGTATTATTTACATGATGCGTACGCGCTTTCCGGGATTAATGCGAGTCAATGCACAAATATTATAAGAAAGCGTGGGAGCTGTCCTTCAGTACATGTACCGGGTGGACCACACATAGCGGGAACACTTGAACACACTGCTCTGCGGCTCTCGCAGCACAGACTACAGGCGACTTGCATAGGCACCGGGACCGTACAGTGTGACAACGCCTGGACAATGTAACAGTACACCTGTAGATGGCGCCGCGAGACCTGCAGAATAGCGCGCTCAAGTGTTCCCGCTATGCGTGGTCCACACAGTACAATGTAAGAAGCGCGCTTCTGCGCGTTCATAGCACTTTCTTGACAACTTGTCTTTGCTTATTGTTCGTGGTTGTAGGGTGACGTTGGATGTTATCTGAATTATAGGAGCTCTTCGCGTATTTATTTCTGCGCGCAAGAGCCCCGTTCTCGAAACCGAAAAGGATCGCTCATTCGTGAGCTTGCACGGTTCGTAGTGTCAGTAGTAGCTCGTACACTCCTCTCCAAAGGAGGATTAAGAAGCCATCTCCCCTTCCAAAAAGCGAGACATTTTCGATGGGACAACCGCACTGGGGTCCTCATATCATAATCAAACAAGATCAGGCAATGCATTGTGCAAATAGGATAATTGAACACACTGGGTAACGGCTATGTAAAGTTTCAGTCGCACAAATGAAAGTAACGCTGCTGGAGTTCTCTTAGATATGAGCTCTAGCAGATTGGGTAGGAATTCGGAGTACTTAACCCATAGACTTAATCGGAAAAGCTTGCAAAAAACATAGGAGGTATGCAAATTTGAAACGTGCATCGTAAATTCATCATCTTAAACATTTACTTTTGATTTAGCCGAGTTTTGCGAGACGCTACAAATTTTTAGCATAGCAACAGCAGCATAGCAACGCGGCGGCTGCGTTTTTATGGAAGAAAAACGCTAAGGCGCCCGTGTGCTGTGCGATGTCAGTGCACGTTTAAGATCCCCAGGTGGTCGAAATTATTCCGGAGCCCTCCACTACGGCATCTCTTCTTTCTTTCTTCTTTCACTCCCTCCTTTATCCCTTCCCTTACGGCGCGGTTCAGGTGTCCAACGATATATGAGACAGATACTGCGCCATTTCCTTTCCCCCCCCCCCCGAAAAAACAATTATAACAGCACATACATGGCATACATGCGCGCATTGTATTGTATTTTATTGTATTGTATTGCATAGTGATGTACTGTTTTATATTGCTCTATCGATAACACTCCTGCTGTTCACATGTAACATATATACTAGCTGCAGACCTAATGTCACACTGCAGTCATGAAGCTGCGGTGTCTCTTCTCTTGACATAAGACATAATCTGGAACTTACGTGGGTAACGGGAGGTATCTGTCTTTAAAAGGACGGCACATTCAGTGAAGTGCATTCCTTATTGTGCATGATCAGTGGTTGAAACACAATATCGTACAGACAAGAATTCTGTGAAAACTGGCTGGAAACGAAGCAGCCACCTTCGTCGTGCAAGCATTTCGACGTCCACTGTGACAATACCTAGCAATTCTGAAGAATTAAGAAATTAGTTTTTTCAACCAAGTTAAGTTCTTTAGCTAGTTTTTTCGTGTTTTCTAACTTATGAAAGCTCCATATTTGGTGAGTGTTATTTCTTTGTGATTAGAAAGCGGTGATTAGAAAGCTTGTCGTCAATGCCTGCATAAGGAGGCCTTAGCGCATTTCAGGCAAGACTGAATTGAAAGAGTTTCGATCACTGGAACCAAACCACCGGTAATTTAATTACCTCCGCACCTTTCTTCCTTTCTTCTTTCACTCCCTCCCTTATCCCTTCCCTTACGGCGCGGTTCAGGTGTCCAACGATATATGAGACAGATACTGCGCCATTTCCTTTGCCCCCCCCCCCCCCCCAAAAACAATTATATATAGTATTATTTGCTCCTCTTCATAGTCAACAGCAGCGCTCACGATAGAACACCCCGCTGGCTCTGCATGTACCACGTCGAATCAAAAATGCAGGTGCAATCCGGCGTACGTCCTGTCCATGACGAACACAAATCCCCACCCGTGCGGCGATGCTCGCCCCCGCCCAGTGGGGACGACGGCAAGATTAAACGCCCCCGCAAGGAGGCAGTGAGCGAGCGGCTTGCGCAGCTGTTTCGTGCGGACGTTCGCGTGCGTGGCCGGTGACGTACGGGACACTGGGCAAGCGGACAGCCATCCCATTCACCCTAGCAGTGAATGGCGCGCCTGGTCGGGACACTTTGTCGAGCACGATGAGGTCGCTCCGGACCACGCCGGAGAAGCACATGCGGCGGCGACCCAGTTCATAAATTGGCGACGCAGCGCCATTCAGAGCGTGCGGGCATACGCACTGCAGTGCTACGGTGTGGAAAGAGGGGCACATTGGCATGCGCGCACCGTCTTCCGCAGACAACCCCCGCTGTTGGCACGAAGGAGAAAAACTTGCCCTCCACTTGCATCTTTAAGGGCGGGCACTGCTGGCCGCGTGCGTGTGTGCTCATGACTGACGAATCGGAAAAGTGTGCCCAAGCCACACGATCGAGCGAAGTTAATTAGTTTAGGTCGAGGGCACATATTAAGCGCGCAATTTGTACCCGCCTTAGAGGCTCGGCGAAAATTAGCTCGTGGCCTTTGTGGCGCTGTTGATCTAAATTAATTAGTGGCGCTATTGACCCGAGCAATATTTCTAAATTAATCTGTGGCGCCGTTGACCTGAGGAATAATTAAAAATCAGCCCCATAAGCATGCTGCCCGCCGCGGTGGCTCAGTGGTTAGGGCGCTCGGCTACTGATCCGGAGTTCCCGGGTTCGAACCCGATCGCGGCGGCTGCGTTTTTATGGAGGCAAAACGCTAAGGCGCCCGTGTGCTGTGCGATGTCAGTGCACGTTAAAGATCCCCAGGTGGTCGAAATTATTCCGGAGCCCTCCACTACGGCGCCTATTACTTCCTTTCTTCTTTCACTCCCTCCTTTATCCCTTTCCTTACAGCGCGGTTCAGGTGTCCAACGATATATGAAACAGATACTGCGCCATTTCCTTTCCCCAAAAGCCAATCATAATTATTATTATTATTATTCATAAGCATGCTGCAAATCGTGGATCCTTATTTATATTTTATACTAAAGCGTTAAACGAGGGCCAAAGCGCAAAACAACAAGCCGCATCGGTTTTTTTGTCCACAGAATTCTGTGCACCGATCTTTGTGCGTGGTGGGAATCAGTACGCAGCATTATGCGTACCGCATGTGAGCTAGAGTGGGAGCAATGAAGGGTGCATCATCTGCGATAACGTGATGCATGGAATAGAGGAATAAGTCGCGGCGACGTCGCTCAAGATGTGGCGTCGGGGGCGAACGATTCCATGAATGTAGACGAGGTGACATCGAAATAGAAAATTCTTGTTCGTCGAGAACTCATGCAGCGTATCTTGTTTATTAAGAGAATGCTTGATATTCCAAACTGTCAGCAACACGCCTGTCAAATTACCTCGTATGGTGGGCAAGTCGAAGCGGTTGCTCACGTCAAGCCGGTAAAGGCATACCTGCCACAGATTTCGTCCAGCTCCGCGGACGATACACTTAATGTGGGCACAGAATGTCTCATGCAAGGAAAAGGTAAAGTTCAAACATGACATCATTTGGATAATGTGCGAATCAATATTTGAAAAGAGCAACAACAAAAGGACGGGCATTGTAAGGCGCTCCTCCTTTACGCTACTCAATAAGATTGCCTGTGTGGTAGAGGCACTGAAAATGGCCGCTCCTTTTGCTGCACTCCGCACAAGGCTGTGGCCACTGCTCGTTGCCCATATCGCCCACGCGTTAGGAGATATGGACTCAGAGGGTCCGAACTGAGGCGGCGACTCGGATCAGTGTCGGAAAATAAATGATTTCTCTCCCTCTCTCTTTCTCAACAGGGCAATCAGTGAGTTAGATGTTCGCAAAAAAATCACATTTTATGACTGCCGTCTTTTTTTTCTGGTTTACATTTACCATAGAACCATCAGTGAACCACTAGCGGAAGAACGTTCTCAGTGTTGTTATGGCAAAAGCAGCGGAACCCTTTTCCCGCTTCATTTGTTTTGTTTCGGCCATGGAGGCAGGAAAGGCATAGCTTAGGCCAACGGACGCGTGGCTTATGCATAGCAGAGCCGACCATGACAGCGACAACAAAGAGCCTCTCTCGAGTGACGAACATTTCCCTGCATAACTTTCTATTGTAAGCGAAGCTACCCTTGTTTTTCTACGCAAAGCTGCCGTCACACGCGCGTGTCTTGTTCGGTGTGCCCGTTTCTCCACTCGGAACGGAGTTCCCACGTTGCCCGAGTGGCCTTGCACGCGGAGACGAAACACGAAGAGCACGAGGCAACACAGTCATAACAGCAACTCGCTATACACTCCTGTGCGAAAGAGCTTATCTGTTTACGCTGTACACTCTGTAGTAGCACCGACAGGCTATGGTCCTCGGTGAGCACCGTGCGATATGTCTATCCATATACAGTGCTTACCTGCAACACGGTCGCTGCTCTTACAAAGGTCCTCCGTCCAGCGCTACACACGCAATGCGGAGTCAGTCCTGATAAGGCAGCACTCACCGCCGTCTGAGCGTTGGGGATGTGACAAAGACTTGTGGTGTGGCAGTGCACTTAGGCTGTATATACGAGAGCCGCCGTAGTCGAGGGGTCCTGAATAATTTCGACCCGTGCATCTGGGGTTCTCTAAAGTGCTGCGACATCTCAAAGCCCACTGGCGTTTGTGCGTTTCGCCTGCATCGAAATGCGGCCGCCGCGGCCCAGGATTCGTTCCCGCGACCTCGTTGTTCAACTACAGAGCTCCCCTGAGCCATCACGGCGAGTAGAGGAAATTGTAGAGCTGCAGAAATTCTACCCCCAAGGTTCTCCGCATGCAAAACAAAAACGCGTCTGTAGTTACAATGCTGAGAATATTCTTTGGGGGGGGGGGGGGGCTACAAATTTACAGGACGGTTACGAGTTTGTAACGCGAATGGTCCAGCGTTAACTGGCATTTAATCGCAAAGAAATGGAGACATGTGAGGGTTGACATATAGAGGACTGGCTAACCACTCGACCACTGCAGCGGCGTCCTATACCAGTTAAAACAGCCGTCTCGTATTCGGAAGGTGCTGGGCGAGAGGTGCCGGAAGTATGTACAGGTTCACCTGTGGGTGCCCGGAAGTGCAGTTATACCCGAGGGTACCCGGCGGTGGACTTGCGGACGCCTACGTCAACGACGCTAAACTGAGGAATGAGCTAAGAACAGCTAACGCTGTGACCGCTACATATGGGCTACCGCTGCAGGGGCCTAGGGTTAGAGCATCCGTCTCGTACGCGGGAGGTGCTCGGAGGAGAGGCGCTGGGAGATGGAGGAGGAACAATCTTTATTGAAAGGACGATAGCTGAAGCTCTTGCAGTACCCCGGGAGGGCCCCCAGCGGTCCAAGAGCCCTTTGGTCTCTGCTTCTTGCTTGGCCCGGTCAATCAGCCTCAGCTTGTCTGTTGAGTCAGCGGCTATAGCAGTGCGTCCCCCAATGAAGAGATGTGCTGGGTCGAAAGTGTTGGGCTCGTAGGTGGGAGATGTATTTTTATCGGTGGGCGTCCGGGAATGCATTCGCCGGAGGGTGCTCCTTCCGGCCGCGGAGGACTACGCGGGCGGCGCAGTCGAAGCAGCATCTTTGAGGAACGTGCAAAGATCAGCTAACGCCGCAATAGAGCAAAAAAGAAGGACCGCGGGGAGGTCATCAAGAAGACGATTGTGGTTGGTGACTACACACTGGGAAAGGGAAGAGGTAGTGTGAAGAGTCAAGCAGGGGATAAAGCAATCACGGAATTATGGATGGCGCCCTCAGCTGGTGGAGCAGAGAGAGGGATAAAAAAAATGGAGGGGACATTTAAGCTCCGCCTTAATGATATGATGTGACAGCGTTAATGAGTTAATGTCCATATACGCGGAATTGGTCATTGTAAACTTTACATACATGTATCTGGGAGTACTCATACCACTCCTTGCGCAATGGTGCAGCGGTTTGGGGATGCGCCACTGCTCTGCGATGGCAGGCGCTGCTACCGGTTGGTTTTGTGCGACCCAAGTTGCTCTTCCCGAGCAACCTCTCGCGATCAATCATTAATTTAACTGCAACCTGTCAGGGTGCATGACGGAAGCTAACAGTCACCGAAACCAAGCAGCATAGAGGATGTTTTTTTTTTATTTTTCGATTTGTGGTGTTCATCAAGGAAAGATTAATAGGGTAATCATTTTTTAAAGATAATTGATTAGAAAGCAAAAGAAAAACAACCACATGCCGCAGGTGGGATTGAAACCGACTACCTCCGAATTACACGTCCGGTGAGACACGGCGACGGCTGTCCAATATTCTGCTTTCGGGGGTATTTATGTATTGCGTGTAACCTAACCTTGAGAGTGTTAACCAGCGCCACCCTCGTTCATAGCGGCGGACGTACTAAGCTCTGTACTGCTGCGAGTGGGACGTGTAATGTCATCGAACTGTGAGGGCAGAAGCTGTGCGAGAACCCACTTATGTCTTCTATGCCCTAAAGGTCGCCAGAATCGAGGCCCTCGTTAGCTGTCAGGGTGGTTAGTGTGCTCACAATCCGGTGGGTACGTTGTGACGACTACACAAGGTCACGTGACCTAGGTTGCTTCTCCGGGGGTGGCTGCCTGGGCCACCCTATTTATCGCTCACAACGCCGACGCCGGATTTATTGCATAACGGGGCCTTTAAGTAATGGGTTATTTCCCATATATGCAGGAGGTCGTTCTCTACTTTACCTTCGTAGATTCCTGAGAGTCCTCATAACCCTCCTGGTGCAGTGATTACGCGATGTGCCACTGCCCTGCGATGGTAGGTGCTCCCAGCGGTGTGCCTTGTGTGGCTCAGGTTATCTTCCCGAATGACTAATCAATAATTGCCACCTGCCACGGTGGGTGGGCAGTTCGCTCACTATCCGGTGGGCAGGTTGTGATGACGCCACAAGTTCACGTGACATATGTGGCCCAACTGCCAGAGCCATGCTCGTAGTTTACCGCTCACAACGCCGACACCGACAACGCCGACACCGCATCTTCTGGTGAACGGGGTCTTTAACGCTATCGCGTTAATACTGTAATCAGGGTAAATGGTGAGCGAAATTTTTATAAATAAAAACCGAAAAGTTCAGCTCCTAGGTGTACCCTTGCTATGACATGGCACGACTCCAGAACAGCGAGCGTATGTCCGGAGTCGAGCGGCTTGTCTGCGCACGAGTAAATAATACGCACGTGGAAGAGAAGAAGGCCGGGTGGGCTAACCGCGGCGCGCTTGCGTCTACGCCCGCAGATGGAACGAACTACTAAGTTCACCGTGTTGACCTGACGATAAGCTTTCAAGACGTGCAGTTCCCGAAGCGGCACTGATCGATAAGCGGTAGGGGATGACTCAGGTCCACTAGAGATTCCGAGATGCAAGCCCAACGCGGGCAGAAATGGGCTCTGCCATTATACAATAAGCGAAGGCCTCGCATAGAGACAGCTTTAGAGTAACGGAGGCATACCGGCATCTCCGAACGTCCCTGCTATACTCGATGGACGCCCGAACCGCCCGTGAGAAAATTGGCTTTGTGGAAAGGAAAGGGTGCAGTAACTGTACAGAATCGATCGCACTTTTCTAGAGCGTTCGCGCGGTGCCGTCCGGGGTGAATAAAGAGAAATTATAAAGCAGGCATTGACTTTCTCTGATTATACTTGCGCTGGAGAGCAGCCGAATAGACATGTGAACCCACAGGCACCGGCACCTTGCTCCTAGCAAAGCAGCTGCGATTCACTTCATTTGTTCCGCAGCACACGGCCCGAGCGCTCAAGACAAGTGTGATCGACTCTTTACGTCTTACTTCCCAATGGACACCTCAACCGCGCCGTGAGGGAAGGGAGGACGGTGGGAGTGAAAGAAGGAAAGAAAGAGGCGCCTTGGTGAAGGCCTCCGGAATAATTTCGGCAATTCGCAATTTCGCTAGGAGCCGCATCACATCTGCATTCCTCTGTAGCGACCAAAAAATTCCTTTTCCTGTGAGAGATGTCGAATTGATCTGGGTCCCGGCCCACTCGTCTAATACGGAGAACAAGGAGGCTCACGCGCAAGCCCGAGGTTTAGACGACCGGGCAGGGAGCTCGCCCTTCGACCCGAATTTCACGAGGGACGGGTTAATTTCATTTCTTGACATCACCCATCACTTGGAGAGGCGCGTATATCTCCTCCCCATAAATCCTTAACGGAGGCGCTGAATCCGGCGGTGCTTGCCCTCATATAGCCCGGCCAGTACAACCCTAAATGCAATAAATGCGGCGAAAGAGCCGCATATGACCACATTCTCTGGAACTGCGCATCAGCTCGAACCCGAATATTCAAGTACTGGCCATCGAACAAGCTAATGAGGTGGCCGCCAGCCCATCCAGTATACGTCTCTCCTGCAACTGCAATGAATCCAATCCAATCCAGTCGGCCACCTGGGGATCTTTAGCATGCACTGACATCGCCTCCATCGAAACGTGAGTGAAAGGATGAATGAGGAAGTGAAAGGAGGCAGAGAGTAAGAGGCGCCTAGTGGAAGGCTCCCTTTAAACTCGACCACCTGCGGTTCTTTAATTTGCGCTAACATAACACAGCACCCGGCTGGAATGGATTTGTCTACGCTAGAAATTCACCGCTGTGCGCGAAAACTCTCTAATATGCCGTGTACAGCCCTTTTCGAAAGTTACCAGGCCGCCAGACTTGCTCCCTGTCCCTGGGTTGAGGGTGGTGAGCCATCCCCAGAGCTCCGTATTTTTGGAGTGTGAGGACTGTGCTTCTCACCCCCTCAATGAACTGCAGAATCGGGGCTGCGATATACGACCCTCAGCCTCCCACCTACCCTCACGGCGCCGTTGAGGCGCCCACCATGAAGTGATACAGTTACTGCGCTATTTTATTTCCCTTGAAACGAATTTTCATTTTCAGCCGCACGGGACAGCAACAGTCAAGCTTTTGTAAATGATAGTATGCATTTATTTATTTGAATTAGAAACTGTTAACTGGTTTGCATGCGGCCGGTTAGACATGTCCTAGGAAGTCAGGTGCAGGAGCATGTCTAGCAGACATTGCTTAGAGGCTAGAGTCAGAAGAGAAGAGCTCGAAGCGGCCTTGTTATCTTCGAGTTGAGTATTCTTTATTAAACGGAACTGGCGCAAGGCCTATTCGCTGTAGAGGGGGAGTAGGGACAGGGAGATCATGTTTTTGGAGGTCACGTGCAAGCTCCCAGAGGGGACCAGCGTGGGTCGGACCGCCCAAGCGTCGTTGCTCGGCGTATATAGCCCAAGCACTGAACGTGGTGCGTTATCTTTGATAGCGCATGATTTATAGCAGGACCGATAGATGCAGCCGCTTTCTTAAACCCGAACCACCTCCTGCGCCTTCACCCCGCAGTGACATTACGAATGCCAAGTGCTTTCGTCGAGCGGTTACGGAGCGCTGTCAGAAGTCGCCGGGGTCCTCGCTTCCGCCCTTAAAAGAACAACAAATCACAAAGTCCCGTCCCTCGTCAGCAGCAGGAGGTAAGGGTTCCGCCAATTCTGAGCCAACGACGGCGACGACCGACGAGTGAACGGTTCGTCTATGCGTCAGCCTTGGTGACGGGGCCAACGCGGCGGGGACTAGCTTTCGCCGGGCGATAGCTGAGGCGCAAGAAAGAGCGAGCGAGCGAGAGAGGCGGGAAGGACGGAAGAGGAACTCGACATGGGCGCCCACTCACTCGCCCAGAGAGAACCGCACGCCCGCGTCGGCCGGTCGGCACGGCGCACTCGTTGGCGAGCGACGGCACGGAGCGCCCGCAACGCAGTACGCGAGCAATAAGTACCCGCACGGCGCGATCAAGCTCTTCCCTACCTGTAAAGATACCGCGCGAAAGAAACGTCACAGTGTGTGCTACTATCTTCCTCGAGTGCGCGTTGATTGCAGCCCCTCGGCTACAACCCAAATGGCAGCGGGAATTTCGTCTTGCGGTACGGCGGCGCGCGGCGCCGTGTGGTGAGGGGAGACGCCCTTGTGTAACCAGCGTCGTGAATGGTCTTGTGAGCGGACCGGGGACTAAAAGACGGCCAAGGATGGGCGACCAGGAAGCCGCGGGCACATCCAGCAACAGCAACGGCCACAACAACCACCTGCAGACGCAACTCAACAACCATACTGCGCCCACCAGGACAGCGGAGGACACCTGTTGCCTGGAGGATGTGAGTGCGAAAGCGAACGACTGCGTGCGCTGGTTCGGTGCAGCATACGCGGTAGCAGCAGCAGCGGTGTGTAGCGGGTGTTCTTAGCGGCGTGTGTACCCGTACGCGCGCGCGCCGGCCCCTTGGACGCCAGTCGGGGGCGCGCGACCTTCACGGATGAACGCGTGTGGGCGAAGAGAAAGAAGCACTGAACGCGCGCGATCGAGAGCCGACCGAACGTCGGTCACGGCGGCATTGTGAGCTCCGTTAAATGGATGGATTCCGCTGATGTCTGGTTTGGTTGTTTTCTAGCCGCGGTTATTTGTCGCTGCAGATTCCGGTGCACCGGCGTCAGGTCTTGTCGGATGGGTGGGCGAACGGGCATCGAGATGCATCCTCGAAGTAGCAAAACAAAAATAACAAAGAGTTTCTTTTTAAAGGATAACTGCTCGGGATACTCCCTCCGGGGTGAATGATGTCGCAGTGAGTCGTGACCAAGGAATAACTCGGTGACTTGCTGTTAAAAGACAACGTTGTCCGGGTGGCCTTGAGCCAAAGGGGACATGTGTCTTGAAGAGTGAGCACTCTGTAGGTGGTGTCATGTGTGGTCAGATGATTGTAGTCGGTCGGGTGAAGGGGGGAGGGGGTGATGTGTCTGGTAGGTGATGTGTCTGGTAGCTTTTTCTGTCATTTTTATTTTTGGCGAAAATGATATGGACGAGGGCATAACACATATTGCCGGTAACCGCATCATACAGTTTTTCTGCTTATAGAACCTCTTTGCGATAACTATTGTGACTGCTCGCAGCTCAAGACTTGGGTGCATGATCTGTGGGGGATCTTCACAATACTTTACTATGTGCAACTTTCCGTTCAAAACCGTTCAAAGTCGCACGTTCAAAACCAGAAAAATAATAAAGCTCCATCTATCTCTACAAATCGGCTCAGAATTCGGCTTCCCCGGTGAAAAAAAGGCTACAGTCTTGCTTCTAAACATGCGAGACTATGCAACACGCGTTATACGCAGTTGAACCTCGTTATAACGAAGTTGAAGGGGCCCTGCGATTACTTCGTTATAGCCGTAAATTCTTTATAGCCAGTGTTGACCGAGCTTCCAAAGGGAATCGCCATTCCTTCGTTATATTCATTATTTGGTTATAAACCGTTTCGTTATAACGAGGTTCGACTGTATATACTACCGCTGTCTGTTTCCTAATGGCCATCAACTTAAGCGATTCGGGTGCATGCGCAGCGTTCGTGTACTAATGTTAGACGCGAGCGAGGTCGCTTTTGTTTCGAATTCTTTTCCCGGGAGGTGAGGGGGAAATATGCGCGTGCCTTCTTTTGTGTGCACCGAGCAACCGGCGCAGCCTTGAAATGCTGAAAGGAAAAATAAGAAAGGGGGCAGCTCGATGTTATGGCATGAGCGCCGTCGTTGGGCCGCTTTCATTCAAAGTCGATAATGCACGTATACTTAAGTTCACAGGGATGATCATAATAATAATTGGTTTTGGGGGAAAGGAAATGGCGCAGTATCTGTCTCATATATCGTTGGACACCTGAACTGCGCCGTAAGGGAAGGGATAAAGGAGGGAGTGAAAGAAGAAAGAGGTGCCGTAGTGGAGGGCTCCGGAATAATTTTGACCACCTGGGGATCTTTAACGTGCACTGACATCGCACAGCACACGGGCGCCTTAGCGTTTTTCCTCCATAAAAACGCAGCCGCCGCGGTCGGGTTCGAACCCGGGAACTCCGGATCAGTAGTCAAGCGCCCTAACCACTGAGCCACCGCGGCGGGGAGGGATGATCAAGTCAGGCGCGATATTTTACGTGCGCTGCCTCTTGATCTCCTCTACTAGCTGCTCGGCTTTTCCTGTAACTCTCCGCTTGGCCTTGAACAATGGCGGAAAAGTGTCTGCTTGCGCGTACACTCAGTGCCTTTCAGGAGCCGAGATAGCTTGTCGTCCGTGTGTGAGGGGCAAGATAGCTCTTGTGTACAGTCCGTTTTCGACTTGGTGCACAGCGTGTACTCTTTTTTTTTTTTACTTTTACGAGAGCGGGCGCTTCATTTTCATTCGCCAGATTAGTAGATTGTACTGCTTTCCAAAGCCGCTTTCAGTTCGCTATACTTACGAGTCCGTTGATCTTATGTAGTATAAAGGAGGCCATGGGCAATAATTTCATTGAGCCCAGAAATAATGCAAATACAAGGCTATGCACCTGAACACAAATTTTGTGCACCTGTATGTTGTAAAAGAAAAAAAGAAGGAAAACAGTGTAGGGCAAGCGTATACGTGGCTTAGAAATGCAAAAAAAAAATGAAGGCATGTCAAACAAAAATTCGCGAACTAATAGCAAACGGATCTGAACGGCTTTAACACATAAACGCTGCAGCGACATGCATTGTGTTCAAACTCTTAGGCATGAAAGAATTGCTGTCATGCTTTAGTTTAACACCGACAAAGCAAGCAAAAAAATTAGTTATCGACTCGGTGCAATGATGTCTGACGTCCATTTTATAGCGTTGGCAAAGTGAAGGTGCTGTTCTAAAGCCAAGTAAGCCAAATTTAAGTCTTTCTGCAAGAAGTTACATAAGCAACGCCATTTTCATACCTGCCTCTGAAGCTTCAAGCAGTAAACGAAACCGCACACGACAGTAATGCTGCTGATTTTCCCACCTATATATCAATGAACCTATTTTTAGAATAGCCCATCTAGAATTAGTTTTGTGCCTCCACTTAAATTTAATTCTGTCGGGAGTCGGGGTCGTCCCTAGAGCTTCGTTAAAAATTATGAGACATAAATTTTACCGCTTCTCCTCTCAGTTTAACGACCCTCCGGTCAATCTCCACACATCACATGTGCCTCAGGGACTTGCCTGGTGAGCATGATCTGAGCCGAGCATCATTAGGGCATAGTCCTATTACCAACGGCCCACCGGTTATTTACAACAAGGCCAGGCATACACACGCCGAAGGCGCATAGGAGGAGGGGTGACTAAAAGCAAGAGAACCTGAAGGCATACAGAAACGGGACCATGCATGCGAGGGGTGGCAACCGGCAAGAGCGACGTATACGTACGCTCGTTTATGCATGGGTATAACTGGTGGGTAAAAAAAGCATAAGGGCCAGTAAACAGGAACGAGAGGCAAAAAATAAAAACCATCCGCAGGCGTGCACGCATCGAGACTCGTGATGCAGTACAAGCCAGCAGCAATAAAGTAACACAGTGTTGTAATTAAAGCAGCCAGAACAGGTATTGCTTTACACGAAGGCGGAGACTGCTAATATAGTGGAGAAAGGGGCCATTTCCGGTCGGCGTACCACCTTCTGAGCGCAGTGGCTACGATGCTTGCATGCGCGCTGATTCCATGACTCACAGCGAACACCCACATCCCGACCATTTCTTCTCCCTTTCTCTCTTTCAAAGGCGACGTCACTCTGCATTCGGAAGTGGTTGTGGTTAAGAACAGTGGAAATTACGACGGAACGTTTCGTTGTGGCAGAGCTGGAGCAGATTTTCTGAAGAGGCAGTTGATTTATTACTGGTAACGAAGTACTGCTTTAAAAGGTAGAGCGAAAAAAAAAACTAATTAAGACAGACATTGCGCAAGGCGTTCCTTTAAGCGTTTACGTTTGTTTGTTTGTTTGTTTTTGTCAAGTTCCTTCGCGAATTACTTTGTGGTCAGATTTACGCAGGGCGTTCCATTTAACAAGAAGCAAGTATTTCAAAACGCAGCCATGCCATACCCAGAAATTCTGGACAAGCGCAGTTTTCAACGGGAAGTTGTTTATGAAAGCAATTTTTGCACATGTCGTAAGAGTCCACTATAACAATCAATATATCCGCAGATCTCCCATCGGCAGGCTTGCGTTTTCTTTTTTTTTTTTTGCTATTAACGTTTTTGCTATCGTCAAAAGCGTCACCTATATTGGTTTTCTATGGCAGTTTTAACTACTCGATGCCAGCGATGGACAAACTTTAAAAATAGAGATTTTGCTAACCATCGGAAGAACGGACCATTACCTTCAATATTTACGTACCAGTACTTTACAATATGTCATAGTCGCCTCAAAATTAAAATTGATGCCAGGAATCCTGGACTTGTTTTATGTTAAGTACGCGATTGTTTAGTTAAGGCCAGTTATTAACTTTTTCAACTATACTTTCCACACTCTTGAGACCAATTAGTGTGTCAAGAGCGACTTCAAAACAGTACACTTTCCGAAAAAGGTGTAATTTAATGTATTTTTTTACTGTACACACTTTCTATGCTCCCTTACAACCAGACCAAGACATGAGATGATGTATATAAGCTTTGCCTTTATCATGTATGACGCTAACATCATGTAAATATAAGGAGAAACAAAACAACTCATGTCGGGCTGTGCGTAGCATCATGTGCCTTCATAAACTGCACGCATGCAGCCGCCGCGGTGACTGAGTGGTTACGGCGCTCGGCTGCCGGCCCGAAAGACGCGGGTTCGATCCCGGCCGCGGCGGTCGAATTTCGATGGAGGCGAAATTCTAGAGGCCCGTGTACTGTGCGATGTCAGTGCCTGTTACAGAACCCCAGGCGGTCGAAATTTCTGGAGCCCTTCACTACGGCGTCTCTCATAGCCTGAGTCCCATTGGGACGTTAAACCCCCATAAACCAAACCAAACTGCACGCATGCGTTTATTGCACTTTTGCTGCAAATGTAAACTGTTCCAATCTATTCAGCGTCGGCTGGCTTTCTTCTGCGCCGTCAGTGAACCAAGCGTAGCAAAACCGGTCATTGCGACCGCGCGGTGAAAGCGGCTGTGCCTACCCGGATGTTGTGGGCCGCGGCAGAGGGGGATATTCAAAGAAGATTATTGCTCGTTGTTGTGATCTGAATGTTTTCTCCGAGCCTGCGTTAAACTGATCGCTGTAGAAAAATGCCGTTAGCGGAAATTACTCTCGAGCGCGCGACGGCCAAAAGCCGTGCTTCGGTTTTATTTCTGCAAGACACACCGCTCCTTTTTTAATAGCATCTTTAAGGTAGGGACAAGAGGACCTGCATGCGCTGCGATGTGTGGTGGTGGTTGTAGAGAACAAGGCACGTTAAAAACAAGTAAATATGACGGAAAGCAAAATCAAGACAGGAAGAAAGAGAAGAGGCAAAAGGACACGATTTGGTTTTGTTTGTGCTAACCTCTTTCAATAACTACTATGTAAGACAGGTCCTTCTGCTGCAGAAGCAGAACTACGCAGTGCGCGACTGTACAATGGTGACGGTCGTCTATTGTGTGCTCATCACCGCTTCTGGCTTCCTGATGGCGCTGATGGGTTAAAAGCAAAGGTACTGAACAGCTCCGGTTAAAGGTTCGGTCCCTATACAGCGCCTGTTCTGGCCTGTACTGCACCCGGCATGTGTACACCGACTTTCAATACCGGAGTGTTGGGAGTTCAAAAACAAATACGAAGATTTCGGAGCGTCATTTGCATAACGCGGTCCCGTTCGCCGATACATCCGTTGCTCGGCTGCGCCTCCGCGCATCCGGCGGTGCGTGCCCCAGCGATGACGCTAGCGCCGTGGGTGCCTGCTTGCGGGCACAGCGCCGTGCGGAATCCGCTGGGGTGCGGACGGGCTTTCGGCGGGGCGCCGTCGATCACGATGTCGGCTGATCCGGCTTACGGTGATCCTTTCTGTGGACGAAGCGAAGAAGCTCGTGCGCGAACTTACTGCCCGCAAGAGTGGTTTGAATAAAGTGAGCGTATAATTTGCAAGTGAATGGACCCCGGCCAGACGTGTATAATATACGGACAAAAAGATAACCGACGACTCGTTTGGGCAATAGGGCGGATATATAGAATGGAAAAATGGGGAGGGAAGTGGACACATGAGCTGGAAAGCTTGCTGGGATAGTTAATTAGCCACGACTGGCGCATGGAATATGTATAGGGCCAGATGGTGATCAATAACGGATGTTTTAGTCCTGCAGTAGACGGCGCACGAAACATGTCTGGTGCTGGCGGTGATGACCTCAAGCCACTATCGGTGTGAGCAAGAAATAGCGTTCAGCGCACTTCGGAGCGTTATAGAGGCGCCACGGAAGAAACGTCGATATATCGGCGAATTGGAGCTCCACAAATCCCAGGGGTAAAGTGGCTCGTGTACTTTTCGCAAAAGCAGCACGCCCAAGACTGATATACATAGAGCAGTTGGTTTAACGGTACGCACTGAGGCCCTCTGACGCCTACCGGCTTAAATAACTGATATTAGATGTCACAGACAAACGATTGACGTTCACAGGAAAGGTTTACTGACACTAGCCGGGACGCGCAAGGAAACAGAGAGCTGGGGAGATGGAGACGATGAGACCTCTAGCCCCTAGAATGCTGAAGACTAGGCAAGTACCAGGCAATACAGGCCGCGTTACGGCGCCACTAGAGTGGTTAGCAGTGTTTCCCTGTAAATTAAAACTAACGTGAGTGCATCGTGACGAAGTAAAATGTTTTGAATGATGGAGGTCACAATTTCAGCAAGTCTCACATTATCGGCAGAGATAGTCGGTGACCACCACAATATAACGGTTACCTAGCGAGGACTTAGGACGAGAAGACCGTGCAGACTTGGTGGAACAGGACTTGTGGCGGATCCGAATAGGCTGCACTTGCCCGGCTGGTTTAGTCGCGGCAAGTTCTGACGTAACGCTTCACAGCCGCAGCAAGCCTGGGCCAGTAGTACTTTTGGCGTGTCCGCGCCAACGTTCGGGAGAAACCAGAAGAGTCCTCCTGGCACCCCTGCAGGACTTAGTCGCGAAAGGCCGCAGGTACGACGAGCAGATAGACAGCTTCCGTCGGGTTGTAGTTTTTCTTATACACAACGCCGTCTCGTGAACAGAACGACGACGGTCCGCGCGAGAAGACTCGACGGGGAGACTGAGCGCTTCCATCAAGATAATCAATGAGGAGCCGTAGTTCGCTGCTGTGTCGTTCTTGTGGAGTGAGAATGGACGTGGAGATAGCGCCAAGAAGAGGAGAGCAGCAGCCTTCGGAGTCACCTCGGTTGACCAGGATTGGAGCATGGGACAGACAGTCAGCATTACTGTGCTCCATCCCTGACTTATAGACGATGGTGACATCGAATTCTTGCAGTCGACGGCTCCAGCGTGCAAGCCGCCCTGACGGATCTGTGAGGTTCGCCAGCCATCACAGCGATTGGTGGCCGCTGACGACTCTGAGAGGGCGGCCACACAAATACGGGCGAAATTTCGTCACTGCCCACACAATTGCGGGGAATTCTTTTTCGGTGATGGAATAGTTCGCCTCGGATCGGGACAAGGTGTGGCTTGCATAAGCGATTACGCGTTCAGGACTATCCTGCCACTGCACAAGGACTGCAACGAGGCCGGCGTTACTTACATCGATGTGCAGTTCTGTGTCGGCTGACTCGTCAAGTGCTCGAGCACTGGAGTACTTTGGAGACTATTTCGGAGGTCTGCGAAGGCCTGTTGTCGCTCCTGGCTCCAAAAGAACGGTTCTTTGTCTTTCGTGAGACGGGTTAGGGGCTCAACTATCTGGGAGAAGTTCGCAGCAAGACGCTGATAATAGGTGAAGAGACCCAGAAAGCGGAGCACACTGCACTTATCAGTTGTGATGTGGAAAGCAGCGATGGCGGCTGTCTTATCGGGGTCTTGGCTCATCCCAAGGGAGCACCTGGAATTCCCCTTAGCGCTTACAATGTGGCTCAGAAACTCCAGCTATTGGAAAGCGAAGTGGCACTTTTCGGCCTTGAGGGAATGACCGGCCGAACGAATTGCTTTGAAACAGCGTAGAGGCGCCTCAGGTACTCTTCGAACGTGTCGGAGAAAATCACTTCATCCACGTACACGAGGCAGGACTACCATTTCACATCGGAAAGCACGGTGTCAATCATCCGCTGGAAAACTGCAGGAGCCGAGCACAGGCCGAAAGGGAGCACCCGAAATTTGTACAAGCCGTCCGGGGTAATAAAGGCAGACTTCTCCCGGTCGCGTTCGTCGACCTCAATTTTCCAATAGCCTCTGCGTAAATCGAGCTATGAGAATTACGTGGCGTGACGCAGCCGGTCCAAGGAGTCATCAATGCGCGGTAAATGATAAAAAGTTTTTTTTTTGTGACTTTGTATAGACTCCTGTAATCAACACAGAACCGTAGGGTTCCATCTTTATTTGCCACTAAAACAACAGGCGATGCCCAAGGGCTTGTCGACGGCTGTATCACGTCGTCCGGGAGAATATCTCGAACATGCCGGCGAATTACTCAACGTTTCTTCGAAGAGACCTGGTAAGGTGGCAGACATAACGGTCTCTGACTTTCGTCGACTATACTTCGGTGCTTTGTTAGCGATGTCTGTCTAACCTTGGAGGTCGAGGCAAAGCGATCGCGGAAGGAGTCGATAATTCTCTCGGCAGGCACCGTTTTCGACCACTCGAGAGGTTCGGCTTCACGTCGGTTTTTATGAAAACACTCGGTTCCTCTACTGATTCCGTGACCTGTGATAACGCGTGTTGTCTCGCACATTCGCTGATTTTTCCGAAATACGCAGTCGCTGTGATGTTGCTCGTCAAACGTTGAGGTTCAGAACTAAGATTCGTTACCAGAAGTTTGGTGCGCCTATTTTTCAGTTCAATAAGTCCGCGAGCTAGGCAGACTTGCCGACACAGGAGCAGCGACATGTTGGTCTCAGCGATGCCGTGAGTGCCGCAACTGCTATCACACTCTGTGGTATCAAACATGCTGGCTCTTGACGGGATCCGTACGTGGTCGTCACAGGTGCGCAGAGTAGTCCTGCGTGGCTCGATATCGTCTTTAACAGTGCGCCGAGTGGACGACACCATTAGCTCCTGACGGTAGATGGCTGCACCGTACTCCCTAAGGAAATCCAAACCGAGCAATAGGTCTTTCGAGCGCTCGGGTAGCACAGCAAAGAAGCCAGGAAAAGTAACACCACGGATCTGTACACGCGAGGTGCAGACGACAATAGGAGTCACCGCATGGCCACCGGCTGTGCGGACCTGCGGTCGAGACCAAGGGGTCCGAACTTTTCTCAGGGTCGCGGCTAACCGGTTGCTCAATATAGAAAAATCAGCGCCGGTGTCCACGAGTGCGGTCACGTCATGGTTATCGGCGGCAACTGGAATTTCGACGAAAACCAGTCCCACACAGCGCGTCGTTGGGATCATTGGATCAGGTCGTCGTCGGTCGGGTCGCCGCGGAAAATCATCGGGTGGAGTTTCTCGCTGGTACAGAACGTCGCCAGCAACTCCCGGCGGAAAGCCTCGCATCTGATGAAGGAATCCGCGCGATTTTCTAACCATTTTCCGAGTCCTGCAGCGCAAAGTAGACGCTCCTCAGTCTACGCTCGCCATCCCACTCGTTTAAGCCCGACTCACGGTAAAAACTGGCCAACCAGTCTTCAACGTCAACGAACCTGTCTCCGTGCGTGAAGGACGAACGGCGGGGCATTTCCGGAATGCTGAGTTGTCTGGCTACCCGTGGGTAAAGTCAAGTCATGGTTCTTATTGGTGTTGTCAGTCTGCCAAACACAGGTTGTAGACCTCACAGGCGGCGACTCGCCTTGCGGGCGGGTGTTTAGTCCACGCGTTCAGAATTGGCGTCAAGGGTGTCCTCGAGTTAAGTCAGCGTACATGGGACGTTACCCAGTGGCTCCACCAAATATGTCACCGACAAACGGTTGACGTTTACAAGGAAGGTTTACAGAGATACTGAGACTATTTGGGACGCGCAAGGTATCAGGGAGCTCGAGAGGAAGACGTAGAAACCTCTAGCCCCTAGAATTCCCAAGGCTAGGTAAGTACCAGATAATGCAGTCCTGCCGCGTGACGGCGCCAGTTGAGTGGTTAGCAATGTGGCAGTATTTGTAGAACAGCGCAGGCGTACTATAGCGGACATGCAGCGGACTACGCGGGTCAGGTGACTACGCGCAGCGGTCAGGTGAAAGCACGCACTCTTCACTGCGCATGCGCAGTTGACACCCGGCTCCTCCGCTATACTTGTATACCTTAGAACTTCTCTGCTGTGCTAAATCTCAATTTCCTTTCTGCAGCCTATACATGAAACCAGCGTAAAGGACATGAACACAAGAGAAGATGTACGCGACGGCGCTTCCACAAAGTGCCTTTCAATTTTGTTGCACCAACTCGCCCATCAAGCCACTTGTCCTACAGCTTTAGCGTTGCACAACCGAAAGTACATAACGGCACTCCTATCGCCGCCGGACTAAAAGTCAGCCGTGCACCTTTCCCAGCGCGCGCCACTTTGCGGCCCACGCCGCTGGCGCTATGCGTCTCCTGGCCACTCCACGTAGGGCAGGCAGCGTGGGAGTCGCGGCGGCGTTCGTATATGCGGGCCACCACGCCATGCACATCTGGGCGAGCTGTCTCCCTCTGGACGTCGCGCCACACTCGCCGCCGCCCCCGGACTGTGTGCGTGTGTGGGAGGGGGGCACGTACAAAGAGACAGCACCGCTGGTTCCCGTTCTGCATACACAGACACACCGCTCGACCAGGCGCACGCTCTCATTGAGGAGGAGGTGGGGGAGCGAGGCACGACGACCAGATGGTGATGCCGCCGTGGCACGCGCACGAGGCAACGCGAAAAGTGGGTCGCATCTGAAGGTCTTTTCCTCCGGCCCGCAAGGATTTAGTCGCCGAGTGTCTACCGCTTGGGACCGTGTCCGCATCCTCCTCCTCCTTCGGTCCGTGCTAGGCTGCTGCTCCGCGGGACCGTCTTGTTTGTTCCAGTCCTTCACTCAAAGAAGGAACGGCGCATCTCTCAGAACACAGGGTGTCTCCGATCAGTGAACCCGTTGCGTTCCAGCGGGGTCTGATTTAAGAGGGGGACGAGAACAACGACCCTGCCCCCACCCTGCCTCGCTCCACTTCTGCTCGAGGAGATGTCCGTTAATCTATACCTGCCATGCAGATTGCACCCGCCGCAGTGGCTCAGTGGTTAGGGCGCTCGACTACTGATCCGGAGTTCCCGGGTTAGAACCCGACCGCGGCGGCTGCGTTTTTATGGAGGAAAAACGCCAAGGCGCCCGTGTGCTGTGCGATGTCAGTGCACGTTAAAGATCCCCAGGTGGTCGAAATTATTCCGGAGCCCTCCACTACGGCACATCTTTCTTCCTTTCTTCTTTCACTCCCTCCTTTATCCCTTCCCTTACGGCGCGGTTCAGGTGTCCAAAGATATATGAGACAGATACTGCGCCGTTTCCTTTCCCTAAAAACCAATTATTATTATTATTATTATTATTATTATTATTATTATTATTATTATTATTATTATTATTATTATTTTTATTATTATTATTATTATTATCGTATACCCGCTGAGAGAATGACATGGTGCACGAAAGTGGCCAGACAGGGATGTCAGCTGTGCATAATTTTATACAGAAAGGCAGCGAGTGCGCAGGACAAGTTGCGAAAAGCCATCTGACGGATGCGGTGACAGCGGGGACCAAAGGTAGTAGTTGGTCCAACTGTTGTGTGCTCCGAAACGCGCTCCCAGCCACCAATTTATGGTGTTGCTCGTCTCCGCCGCATCCAGGCCAGAGCATTGTCAGAAGAAACGTGGCCCCTTTCCTTCCTTCTAGCAGAAAAATCCACCTCTTTCTACGATGACATTAAGCGGAAACTGGCCGCGTTTTCATTAGGAGAATTCTTGTGCCAACAAAACATTTTAATTTAGCAGGGACGCACAAAAGCGCTACTGTAGAAAATGAGCACGTATCTTCGACTACTATATATCTGTGCGGCTTTTGTCACACCTAAGCTAAAACACGAGACATACATGAAAGTGACCTGCGCCATCTCGTAATAACTGCAAACAGATTAATTTTACTGCCATTCCCTTTGAATCGGAACGGTGGCCAGTGCCACCTTGCCTACTAAAATTAATGGCGATCATGTTTATTTCGCGTTTCTTGAAATTTTGCTTCTATTCTGGTTCGTTGCCCTTCTAGGCTATTTTATTCATGTTATCTTATACCAGCGCGTAGCCACACGGCTACGAAATAAAGCTTGTAGTCGTATGGCTCTTATAATCTCGGTGGATGTTAGCGTAATTATTCTTTTTGTGTGAAAAAATATAGAACAGGAGTTTAGCTCATCCCCGATAAGAGTTGCCAACCACTTCGTCCTCATCCGTTGGCCATCTTGGTTAGCACTGGTGGAACGAGTGTGCCGGTGAGGTTGTGCATGATTGGGGGGGTTCGAGCCCCTTATTAGGACGAATCTTTCTGCGCCTATGAAGATTTGAGAGCTTTCTTTGGCACCCGCTGAGGTGCGGCTCCATCTTCGGGTATTTCCCTATACGGACGTCGAGTTTAGAAACAGAGCCCCTGCGGAGACTCCGGTCGTAAGAGAGAACCGCTCAACTTTGTACGCGCAATGAAAGTTGTACGGTTACCGTACCAGCAGCAAACGTTTCCTTTTTCTTTCACAGGGTCAGTAATAGGGAGCATTACAATAGCGGACCCTGTCGATTAGGGCGATAGGGGAATAGCAGGGTCCTTCAGTTAGTTTTCTGCGCATGCTCACTGGCGCCTCTCCATTCCCCTATCTCCCTAACTGAGATATCCCTATCCTAAAACTCCCTCATGTCGACGTTTCCCTGTATACCGTAGACATCATAGTGACAGTTCGCTCCGTTTCACAGCCGGGAATTCCTTGAAAATGGACGATGAAGAAGCTAACGGAAAGACATAAAATTAAACTGGAGAGCACGACGTGCCATAGTGAAGGGAAATTTTGGGAGGGGTACGTTTGAGAAACACGAAGAGAAAAATGTATTTAACGAAAATGGTGTACGTGGCAAACACTGCAAAGTGGGCCATAGAGAACCAATTCGATAACTGACGAAATCCGGGCGGATTTAAAGAGCAGCAGACTTGAGCGGGACTGCTATGCGGCGAACAGATAACCGGTGGCCCATATGGGCAGCGGATTTGAATCCAAGGGAAGGAATCGAGTGGGGGCTGCATATAGAGGGGCAGGGAGATGGAATAAGGAACTTCGCGGAGATATATGGTGCACCAGATAACGCGCGTCAGGTTTAAGTGCAAAGCAATGGGAGAGGCATTTCTCGTGCAGTGGACGTGATAGGGATAATGATGATGATGATTATACGACAACGACCGCGAGCGCCCGTTCAGCGGGGGCGTCGGAGACGTGCAGATCTCGCAGCGAGAGGAACCTCGTCAGTGGCGCAAGCTGGGTCAACAATAGCCCGCCGGTGGCGCCGCGCTTTGCTGCGTCCTGCTGCGACAAAGCACATCCCGGAAACTCGCGACAGTGAACTCGAGCGCTGCTGCGTGTACCCCCAGCCGCCGCCGAGAGCGCACAAGGCACCCAGTGGCGCATAAGCCAGAAATGTCGTTCACGCGCACCCACCCCCCGTGTGCTTTGTTAAGTTATGCCTGTGAAACGGCGCTGTTGAAAAGCAATGTCCAGCGAGAATTCTGTCCTTTCTTTGTAACTCCACATCTCGCATCCTCATTTCTGCAACTTTCATCCTTTTGAACGCTCCTTCTTTGGGGGTATTACTTCAGTTCCATACGGCATGGATGGTCTCACCACTTCGGCTTCACAGGAATCTTATAGCGCGATAGTGTTAAGGGCCCCGTTGTTGTTGTTGTTGTTGTTGCTGTTGTTGTTGACCTCACACAATGGTACAAAACCCGGCGTCTTCGTTGTCGTCGGCAGCGTGACCGTGACCGAAAAATCCGCTGAGAAATTCCCAGAGGTGACCCTATGACGTCATCACAACCCGCACACCGTGGCAGGTGGCAGTTAAATTAATGATTGGTCGCGAGAGGTTGCTCGAGAAGTTTAACCTCGGTCGCACAAGCCTCGCTTATGGCAGCACCTGCCACTGCACCATGAGCGGTACGAGGACCCCCGCCGATCTTTGAATGTAAATGTCGAGAATGACCAATTCTGCATGCATGTATATTAACCCAGTAACGTTGCCGCGTCATACCCTTAAAGGTGGAGCTTGCTTATGCGTCCCCTCCATTTTTTGTGTCACTAAGGGCACCTGAAACAAAGGTCCTGGCCAGATAACACATTTATATGATGACACAACTTCAAAAAGCCTACACGGGCCATTTAAAAGCAGCCGTAACCTCCTGTCTCAGGAGTAATTACTCGTTATCATCCACCTAACCACCGACCATACCGATACTTTTGCCTAACACCCCTTCTTAACTGCGTGCATACTGAACTGTACATAATAATACGCCGCTACGGCTGCTAAAAGGTTTTACCTTTCGGTTTTCCAAGACATACGTGAATTGAATTGAATTGGCTCTTGGGGAAAGGAAATGGCACAGTATCTGTCTCATATTTCGTTGGACAAGTGAAGCGCGCCGTAAGGGAAGGGATAAAGGAGTGAGTGAAAGAAGAAAGGAAGAAAGATGTGCTGTAGGGGACGGCTCTGGAATAATTTCGACCACCTGGGGATCTTTAACGTGCACTGACATCGCACAGCACACGGGCGCCTTTGCGTTTTTCCTCCATCGAAACTCCGCTGCCCCAGCTCAGGTGCTTCAGTATCGATGGCAGATGCCGGGGCTAGCAAAAATCTTTTCCTTCCTTTTTACTATTATTTTTTAATAAAACCACTACCACCACCATCGAAACAAGACGTGTGTGGCGTCGTTTGTAAATATTACACGGGCCACCGGTTTGGATTCTGCGCTGTGCACTGCAACTCATTTTACATCGCCAGCGCCCCACTGAACGGTGAAAGGATCTATATTTCCCGCGCCCCTCTAGGGCTCTGGAGTTCCAACGGTGCTACAAGAACCCCACTATTTTTCAAAGCAGCAAACCTCGGTGGCCTCTATACTGGCGCGCTCGTGTCACGACAATGAAAGAGACAACTAAAGAAAGAAAGAAAGAAAGAAAGAAAGAAAGAAAGAAAGAAAAGGAAAGTCGGGGTCGTGTACGGACGGCAGCCCATGGCGACGCGTTGTCGTGCGCGGCAACGTTGGCTCGTTGCGCGTGCGTTGGCGGCGGCAGTTGCGACGCCTGCTCCAAGGACGCGCGTTTGTGTTTTCCCTTTCCGCGCTGGGCCGAATGAGTGTGCCTTTTTCCCGTCGAGCGGAACACCCCGCGGTCCGTTTCGAGCGGCCCCTTGCTATGCACGCCGCTCGTGTGTCCTACTGCGTGGGACGCCGACCCAGCTGCGTGAGAAAAGGCGCCTTTCCTTGACACTCGAAAGGGGGGGTCGGTGTGCCGCTAGAATTTGCGTCCTATTCGTGATAGGACGTGAGCCGGATGCGTTTTTGACGAGTCAGTCTTGCATGAACGCAGCCTTAAGGTATACCGGGCATGAGCGAACACTTTCAAAATTTTTCAAAATAGGCTTTTTGGGGTAATAATAACAATTGTTTTTTTTTTGGGAAAGGAAATGGCGCAGTATCTGTCTCATATATCGTTGGACACCTGAAACGCGCCGTAAGGAAAGGGATAAAGGAGGGAGTGAAAGAAGAAAGGAAATAATAGGCGCCGTAGTGGAGGGCTCCGGAATAATTTCGACCACCTGGGGATCTTTAACGTGCACTGACATCGCACAGCGCACGTAAAAATATGGTTTTTAGGGCATAGTATCACTAGTGTTGGCGGACACCAGAAAACTGCTGAATCGTGTTTAGTAAGCTGGTTAACTAATTTTTAATAATTAACTTTTTAACTACCAGAGTTAGGCGCCTAGTTGCAATAAGAGATTTGTAGCCGGCCGTTAGTAATAGCTGGTAATAGCCATATCAGTTTTTAGAATTTCGAAAACGCGATTACCCTCGCTGCTGTGGCTCGACAAAATTTGGCTGCATCGTGCAAAACTACATGCGCTTTCGAAAGCATGCAGGCAAAGCAACCCCTCCAGTGCACATAACTAGTCGAAAAAGCCAAATTTTCTGCTGTGCGATGTCAGTGCACGTTAAAGATCCCCAGGTGGTCGAAATTATTCCGGAGCCCTCCACACGAAACCTCTTCCTTCCTTTTTTTATCCCTCCCCTTACGGCGCGGTTCAGGTGTCCAACGATACATGAGACAGATACTGCGCCATTTCCTTTCCCCCAAAACCAATTATTATTATGATCATCCCTGTGAACGTAAGTATACGTGCATTATCGACTTTGAATGAAAGCGGCCCAACGACGGCGCTCATGCCATAACATCGAGCTGCCCCCTTTCTTATTTTTCCTTTCAGCTTTTCAAGACTGCGGCGTTTCCTTCCCCCAAAAAACCAATTTAAATTCGCCGAGCCACAGCGCCTATTTTCTAATTTGTTTGAAAGTGCTCGCTGAAACATCCGGTATATAGGTAAGGATTGGACTTCTCGGTTTAAACCGAAAACACTAATAAAGTACGCGGAATTCATATTTTAAAATTTGGTTTTAACGTAAAAATTGGCTTTGGGGGAAAACAAATGACGCAGTATCTGTCACATCTCGGCGGACACCTGAACCGCGCCGTTTTGGCCGAAAAAGGTCAGAATTTCTGGCACGCATGTCACAACTAGCTGGCTTTTGAGTACCAGTTAGAGTATAGTTACACGAAAAAAATTAGCAAGTGCTGGAATAGGGAGCTACCGTGAGACAAAACTATTTTTAGAATTTATAGTACCGTGGTTGTGTTAGGAAGCATTCTTCAATGCACACTTACAAACCAGGAGGCTCCACATCATGGTTAAGCGCTGTCGGCTGGCCGTTTGCTCAGTCCCATCACCGGCATAGGGCCGTCGCTTGGCATTACGTGTAAATAATGGCAAATTTTGGATCCGCATCAAGCAACCGTGAAAGGGAAACCACGCGTAAACTGCGCGAAAATTTAATTAATGTTATGGCTTCCATTGCTGCAGTCAGCAAGCGGACTTTATGACCAGCAGTCCTCGCGTTCAGCGCAACGTCGACGGGAACATGACAACCAAGTTTTTAGCACTAATCTTCCACTCATGTTCACGGCCCGATCATTTTTGTTACGACTGCTGTACTTCCTTCTGCAGGTGTGGCTCTTAATCCGAATATTTGTGAGCTAAGCACTGCTACATGAGCTGCTCGTTCTGAATAAAAATAGGCCACTATAAACTCTGGATAACTTTTAACCTCATAAGGACATCGAGAATAAATCAACGAAAGTTTGTGCCCCAAAATAATATTCGCCGAAACAAAAACAAAGTCGCGTTATAAAATAAACACCGAAAAAAGTCCACCGAATTTTCATAAAATAAAAACCGCAAAGTGCAGTCCCTATATATATAAAGGCGACGAATCGAGGAGGGAACAGTCTGCACACATATACCGGGCTAACGCAGTGGTAGTAGTAGTAGTAAGTGGTTTTATTGAAATAATAATAAAAAGGAAGGAAAAGATTTTTGCTTGCCCAGGCATCCGCCATCGATACTGAAGCACCTAAGCTGAGGCAGCGGAAATAAAGGACAGCAGGCAGAATGGAGAAATGAAATGAAAGAGGTGAGGGGAGAGAGGAAGAGAGGATAGGGGGAGAGGTATTATACCCACTTCAAATTCTTGATCAACTCGGCCTTGCTGTGCCATTTAGAAAGAAAAAAATCCGGGATTGGGGGGGGGTGGGGGGGGGGGTGGGGGGGGGGGTGGCGAGACGCAACTGCATTTTCCGTTTTATCTTATGTGCTGTGAATCGATTGTAACATATATATTTTATGTTGGGTGAGTGTCAAGGTCGCAACTTGTTTTGCTAACGTTTGCTATTCTCATCTAAAGGTCCCATGGAAGTTTGTCAAGCTGTGTGCACGGCATTTACCCTAGTGTGGCCACCCAGGCTTTTCTAGTAAATAAAATTACATTGATCGATCGATCTATCGATACAATTTTATTGATTGATCGATCGATTGATTGATTGATCGATTGATTGATTGATTGATTGAATTATCTAGCCGTTTTTGTTGGCCTCGTTGTTATGCAGCGACTGCGTCGGACAGGAGCGGTGGTCCGAAATTTGAGCCCCGGGCCAAGACAATTTTTCCCGCCGAGGATTCTGAGAGATCTAAGAACCGCGGAATAGGTCGCTCCGTAGTCCGTCCGGGAGCACGGGCGCAGCAGAGTGATTCTAACGTAACTCAGAGAACATGACGCTACAGGCGTCACCCAATTTAGTGTTTCGTTTAATAGCTTGCCTGCCTCTTCAAAGTACGCTTCCTTGCGTGCCGCTGAAGAAAGCGCGACACAGAAAACTTTCAGCTGTCGTCAGCGGTCGAATACGTCATGGCGAACTCTGTTACTTTGTGGTGCATGGATATTCTTTTCTGGCATCTGAGAATAAGCATCACAGCATAAGCCGAGCTAAGCAGGAGTTTGCTATAAGACACCGTGATCGTCAGAACAACGCATCAAATGAGTTTCTGTCCTATATGTTCTATACAGTTTATATATATATATATATATATATATATATATATATATATATATATATATATATATATATATATATATATATATATATATATATATATAACAACAGTGTCACCATGTGCGTTTACGTGTACCTATGTGTAAAATGAAAAAGTTCCTTCTCTGCTGTTTCTCTTTTTCTTTTTTTTCTTTCGCACTTTTTCATATGTATGTAAACCCGATCCTGTTACGGCCTCAAAGTGAGGCCAACAATATATATATATATATATATATATATATATATATATATATATATATATATATATATATATATATATATATATATATATATATATGTATAATAGGGGACTTCATATACTCCTTCGCCGCACTGCGAACTTACCCGCATATCGTATGAACTTCCTCGTTTTAAAATGCCGTAACGGGAGTTTTAGTTAAATAAACGCTCCCGGCATCCACCGCGGCAGACTTTTCACGGCTCGCCACTAAACAACGTTCGTAGAATAATACTCAGTTGGAAGCGCAGAGTTTAAAGACGGCCGCAGGCAGCGACCGCTTTGCCTTCGGAAAGCCAGCTCGGACACGCCTCTGCATAGAACGATATAACGAGGAAAACTCACGACGAGGAGGACCGCCAAAGACGTCCTCGAGATACGGCGATGTCCGAGGGACGTTGTCGAACTGACCGGACGACATTCCGCGCACGGTGGCAAAGACCGAGTAGAAAGCCCGCTCGGACTTTCGTCTGCTGACGTGCGACGAATCCGGAGGAAGCGTCTTCGTTATCAGCCCCGTGTTCGCGGACAGGGCACAGTAGACACGAAGAAGAAAAAATAGAGCGCGGGAGGGGGGGGGGGTGGTGAAGGAGATACGCAAGATATGTGTTTACTTCGCATGAATAGCAGAGGCAATAAATTACGCGCCAGTCCCGACGCCGATATGAACAGTTCTTCCCGACGCACAGCATGGCCTGCGAAAAAAAATAAACAAAGAAAATAACTGTGTATTCCTTACATAGCCAATAGAGCTGTCGTTGTAGTATACTCAGCGCGTTATATAAATTAGAGGGCTTAACAAATCCTCTGCAGGGCGTAGGTGGTGCATTATAATCCTTATGTTGAGGGCCGCCGCGGTGGCTGAGTGGTTATGGCGCTCGGCTGCCGGCCCGAAAGACGCGGGCTCGATCCCAGCCGGGGCGGTCGAATCTCGATGGAGGCGAAATTCTAGAGGCCCGTGTGCTGTGCGATGTCAGTGCACGTTAAAGAACCCCAGGTGGTCGAAATTCCCGGAGCCCTTCACTACGGCGTCCCTCATAGCCTGAGTCGCTTTGGGACGTTAAACGACCATAAACCTAATCAAACCAAACCTTATGTTGAATCTTTTTCACCGTTTTCACACTCATTTTTGCACTCATTAAAGCCCCCTTCTAACCGTCCAAGACAGTCTTCGGGTGCCTGTACGCGCGGCCCATCCTCAACACCTTACACACGTCCTGCGAATTTTCAGCCAATGCGTGCTAGCCCGCTGTGACTTAGAGGCTACGAACTACCGCCCCCGATCGTGAGGTCATGGGTTCGACGCCCTGTGCCACTTCGAAGGGGGCAACACTAGGAGTAAATAAAAACAATAAAAAAACGAGCTGATTTTCGAGATATGTCAAACGATAGAAATTATTCCGACGTCGCCGCTTCGGCGTTCCTTGTAGCCCTCACAGTAGCTTTGATACAGCATTTGTCAAAAGTTTATAGCCCAGGCGGTTTTCTTCCAGCCACACAGTGTGGCTCGTAGCGCATCCCCAGCGTTCCAAATCTCCTGAAGGTAAGAATATTTCTGGGCCTGCCCCCTCCAGTGGGTACAGGATTCCCACGAATGCTACACGAGCCCCACAATAGGGCTTACAAACAAACCACCTGGGCTCCAAACTTTTTACAAAGGGTTTACATTCACAACAGGTCAATTTTTGTGCATGCATTGTACACATCGCAAGGATTCCACGAAGAGGAATCAAATTTTGAGCGCCACATACGTACGATATTCCGGTAGAAATTGCGCAAGAAGGCTTTATGAGGCTAGGCAAGACAGGAGAAAATATATAAAAAACGGAATTTAACTATTTGCATATATACACAATTGCAAAAGAAGGAAAATGCGTGCTCCTCGGAAGGTAAAGGAAGTATATCTTGCAGCACACGTATGTACTACATCCGCAGTCAAAAGTTTATGCACGCAATATGAGCGAAAAAAAAAATTGTTTCATTGCCGCCTTTCCCCGTAGCCTATAATACATACTATATGCATCCTAATTCTGAGTGCGCGATTTACATAATGCGCCATTAAATCTCAGGTTACACGCCGCAGATGGAAGGAGATTAAATTTATTCGCCAAAGTCCCGTTCCACAAATTTCTGACTACGGGTGTACAAGCGCCCACTGAAGTTTTAGGAACACAACATAAACTACGGAAAACCTTTAAATTATTTGCTTATTTTGACAGTCTTAAGTAGGCAGCCATTAACTGAACGGTGAACTTCTCTGTGTGACCTGCAGGTAGCGTTCCTCAATGTCAGGCAGCGAGGACATTCAAGTTTTTTTTTTTTTAGCGATAGCTACATTACGGTAGCATCTCGAGCCTTCAGCGCGGCGGCGCCGCCGCCACCCTGTGGCTGCACCTCCACGCTGTCACGTGGTGCGGAGCAGTTGCCGGCGGCGCGGCGCCGTGGTTGATCACGTGGTTCGTCACGTGACTAGCCACGTGGTGCGGAGCAGCTGCTGCTGCTGGCGGCGCGGCGCTCCGGCGAAACCGAGCTGCCACAGCTGTGCGCATGCGCCGTGTCAAGTGGGACGAAGATGAAGAAGGAACGCCCAGCGAAACGGAGCGGCGGAAGACTGACTTTGCAATTCGACTGAGCTAGTTCCACTCGGCCAGCTGTAGCTATCGCGTCACTCCAGGTTTAACCAGAGCTAAACCACCGCCAATGTTTTTTTTTTTTTTGCAGTTTCAATATTCCGAGATCTTCGGGCACTCGTACATGCTACAATTAGTTAAAGCTCCTCGAGCAATAAAAAATAACAAAATAGCAAGCGTAATGCGAACAAGAGGAAAGGAATGACTCAACGATACTCGGTATAGTAACGTGTCCAAGGATGGCTGGGAAAGACGACGTTGCTTTCCCGCGACTTGCGCAACTCCGGAAGTGTCTTGAATAGCGTGTTCCGCGTCAAGGACAAATAGAAATGAACACCCGAGTTGATGATCACGACGATGAAGCCAGGTTTTGTACCTCGTATACTTCAAATACCTTCTCTCGTGCTTAATTTTTCGTTTTAATTTCACTATATGCTGTGTAATGACGCAAGACGTTCAGTGTTAGCATGCGCACGGGCAGACTCGAAAGCATTCTTCTGGGTCGTTATCCTCCTTTCATGTTTTAATTTCATCTTACTTTGAAGAGGTACGCTTTCTAAACTGCAAGAAAAAAAAAGTGAAAGGCATCGTTCACGATGCCCGAGAGAGGATTATTATAGTATAACGCAGAAGCGTGCATCAGCCTCGCGTGAAGACCGATCGTCGAAAATAGCCTGCATACGTCTCTCGTAAAAGAGCTCACAACAACAAAGTCGCAGTGCAATTCATCTTGAGTCACTGACCAGCGCAGCAGTTCGCATAATTCACTCGAGAGAGGAACAGTATATATGATAATAGACTGGGGACCAGGACGGGGGGCTGAGCTCTAAAGGGCATGGATTGATAAATAAAAAGAAGCAAATGACCCGAAGGACTGATTGATGAGTCCGCACTGATTGATGAGTCCGCCTGGCGGCGTGGTCACCTCGAGCGCGCACCGCCGCCGCAGGAGGCAGATTGATCGGAAACGCGAAGCGCAACTTTGCGGAGCGGCACCAACCGCCAAGGTGATGCGTAGGGCACGCGAAGGAGTGGGAGGGTGGAGAGGAGGAAAGGAATAACAGGCAGAGAGGGGGAGGGGCGCTTAACGGAAGTGCGCAAATTACCGTCTCCCGTGCCGTGCGGCACGTATGAGCACGCCTGCGGTGAAGGAGGCAGTGCCGCCGGCGGTGCACGATGCTTTCGGCCACTTGTTTGGTGCGCCTTTGCCGCGATGAACCTCCGCAGGGAACGCTAAATTAGGCAGGCAGAAACGGCCGCCGAGTGAACGGGGAAGTGGGGGAGGCTATTGTGCCTATCAATCGGGCTTGCGCGAGACCGCATGGATGCGAAATAAGCGAGCGGCGCGAGCGCTCCGCCCTCCCGCCCCATTACCAAGGGCGCTCCTCGATGGCCCCCGGGCGGCTGCCGTGCGTCCCCTGTTATAAGGCACGGGCGTCTGCGCTGGTGCCGCATCAGTGCCTTGCCATTCAGTGAGCCTGGCTGGACAGTTGCGATAAAGTGCTTGACGAAGACATAGCCCCAATTCCATAATCGCTTCACTAATGCAATCGGCTCCCTATCGGACATTAGCGAAACGTTTCAATAGTGCGTCGGTGTTTTATCTCAATCGCCGTCATTCGAAAGTGCGTGTTGTGTGCATCAGTGCAGTGTACCAGTTACAGTCGGCTTTCGATAATGTGAACTTCGAATTAACAGGAAGTTCGCATTAAGCGTGTTCGACCGACAGTCCGAGGAAAGCTTTTAAACTAGACATTTCGGCAGACTGTCTTCAGGGTACATGGATGCCCGCGCGTTTTTACGCCTTTCCGGGGAGGCCCACGCAGAAGCTGCTCAGAACTGCACGCGCAGGAAAGATCCCCAGGTGGTCGAAATTATTCCGGAACCCTCCACTACGGCACCTCTCTCTTCCTTTCTTCTTTCACTCCCTCCTTTACCCTTCCCTTACGGCGCGGTTCAAGTGTCCAACGATATATGAGACAGATACTGCGCCATTTCCTTACCCCCCAAAACCAATTATTATTATTATTATTATTATTATTATTATTATTATTATTATTATTATTATTATTATTAAATGACATTATGCCCGCGAAGGGAAGCCCACACTTCTTCAGCGTCATCACTCGGACGCTGCAGCCTCCGTCCCCCGTTTCTTACGATGAGGGGGTTACCCCCCTTCTGTACCGACAGCAATAAAGGGGCGCCCCTCCGTAACGCAGAGGAAAAAGAGAAGCACCAAAAGACAAACGAAGATGTCTGGTCACGGCACTTCTTCCGAGTGGTTTGACTTCAGAGACAATCACGTGTAACAACATATACTTGAAGAAAAAGAAGGAATGAACCTGCTTGCCATGTTAAGTAACAGGCCCCTTTAAATGAGCGGCTGAATGTCGCGCGCTAGATCCAACAGCGCGATAAAGCAACGCCGCTTGACGGTTTATCTCCCTTCAGGCCACCAACAGAGCAGAAAGCACTTGAGATCCCCAACCGAGCCCCTTCTCTCGGACACTGCGGCAAATCAGTTGAGCAAATGCCACTGTTTTACCGGATGAAAACGCTTCGCAGACAAGAAAATGAGCTTACAAGCGCGTGTAACAGTGAGAAAAATTTACTTTACTGGGATTTTTTTTTTCTAGCCTCCCGCGAGACGTTTTCAGTCCAGGACCCCTTTGGCCACCACTTGCAGCCGAACCTTAGCCAAAAGAGCGGTCGGTCTCCTAGGAGGCGGCCCGGTGTGGGGCCGGGTGTGAGGCTGGTACGGCTACCGGGGTGGGGCAGGCCCTGAGGTATAGTAATAAGTCGTAGGGGCTCCCAGCACAGCTTGCGAACTCGGTGCGCTACGCTGCGACCCGATTAGTGGCCTGTATCACTCGCCGTATTGCCCGCATTAAACCAGCGATGATGATAGTGATGTCCTCAGGCTCAATGGCACATACCCAAGGCGAGGGCATGGCCAGGGTGCGTTGCTGATACAACCAATGATTAATTACTCCATACGTACCACTGAAAAAAACACACTTCTTTGTAGTGTATAGTTGTCATGTGGACGAATAATGTCCTTGAGGTATTTTCAACTTTAGTGGATAAGTAACAACACGGTTCCCTTTCATATTGGAGCTACGTGTACGTATAGTGGGAACGCAAAAGCGGCGACGGATGCATAGGCGTGCAAAAGCTCGCTTGTAGCACAGAGGTTACGTCTCGACGAAGGAAAGAGAGCAACAGATACACACGTGGCGTGCAAAGTGGCCAGGGCCAAAAACAGCTGCCCCCCACCCCTCCACCGTCCCTCCCACCTCCCCCCCGACTCTGCTTTCGGAAACTCCGAGCACGCCCTGTCTCAGAGGTGTGCCGCCCGCAAGCTGCGCGGGGGAGGGAAGAGCTGTGGGCCGCGATATTCGTGCGCCGCAGACAACGCCCTCTGCCCGAGGGTCTGCTCGGACCACCACCACCACCACGGCCGCACACTGACTTCCAAGGGCAGCACCACCTAGGGACCTGGCAAGGGTCGAGCTATACGTGCCCCAGGGTGCGGCACACCCCGGGGCACTGCGCCCGTCTGCAAGAGTACGGCGCACCGTGACTGTCCTCCCCCCCTGCACTCGAACCATTATGCGTTTAACGTCGGTTGGGGGTTGAAGCTACTCTATACTGGCATGTAAAAGGGAAGGGCACCAGACCACAGTAGAGTTAATTTAGCTCGCTCTTGAGCTTTGGTTAGGAATAAAGTCCGTACCAAGTCCCGAGATTCGCTACTTTCACAGCTATACGCATGCGTTGTTATGCTACCTTGGGATGCGTCACACGAATCACGAACTCCGCAATGCAATTCACGGCAGAAAAGGCGTTCATTCCTCTTTTGCGAACACGTTCTGTGAGTTGCATTTTTCTGCGCAGGTACGACCTATATCAAGAATTGGAAACAGTTATTTAGCACTCGAGAGCCGTAATAAATCTTACGCCTGCGTCGAACTTGTTAAAGAATTAAACGCATAATGTGTCTCGAGCAGGACTACTTATCGAGATGCTGTACAGATCGGCTTACAGTATTCGTCGCCTAATACACAAATGACCATCTCATGCACAAATAGTGGTTATTTGATTTGGTTTTTCATTACGTTTCCTTGCTAAGAACGCGAGTGCTCAATTCGAATATCTGTACTATCGGCAACGAATGGAACGCGAACAAGACAACCGAAGTGACAGCAAAAAAAAAAAAACGCCAATGTACGTATTACCTCTTGGAGAGAAAATACAAGCGAGGTTGAATAGCACTTCTAAGGGACGGTCTTCGCGCCTTCGAAGTGAAATTACCATCCGCTAGTATTGAGCTTCCCCCGCCTAAGGCCTTCTTGCTGTTCGCAGGGCTTAAAGTCAGCGGGGTATCGGGGGGTCTCACACCCCCCTCCAATATTCACGAGGGGTCTGAGACCCCGCCTCGCCTTCATTGTCTTTGGGTATTGGCGAATGTTCAGAAAAGCTACCTTTATCCACGTTTTCAAAAAAAATACTGTAAAGTGGTGGTTTCGTAAATGGGCATTCGGTAGAATTACCGACGCTTCGTTTCACTGTAAGTTGTTTTACTTCAGATACCATCGAACACACTGGCAGAGCTTGGGGATCGCTTATTTAAAGTCTGTGCCATAAACTGATGATTTCTCCATGCACTTTGTATAAAACTGTTATAAACTGAGCAAAGCAAAAAAAAAAAGACACCCTTAAATTTATTTCTCCCCTTTGTTAAAACTATGCGTAAAACAGGCTGCCAGCCGCTTTCTCTTTCCCTCTATTAGCCTCTCCACCTACGCTCGAATCACTAGAGACCCCCCTCCGTTGGAGCCAGACTTAAGCCCTGGCTGATCGTGGTTCAACTGTCTTGTTCGAGTCACATTTTTTGCTGATAATACATGTGCAAAAATAACTGAACAACGGGGTTGGCTTCTCAGTTGTGTTGTGCAGCCCTTACGGCACTCCTACATGGCAAAAGATTCCCAAAACTGAGGACAAGGGTTGAGTTGAGTGGTTGTAAACTACCGGTGGGATTAGCCTTGCAGTTGCTTCCGGCAATTGCTCCACTGTAGCGACACTTGAATAGAAATCACAGAAACACTGTCCGCAAAGACCCAAATAGACACTCCTGAGGTCACCATGTGGAGGCCAAATCCGTGTCCTGCAGGTAAAGTAGAAGAAGGCGAGAAGCATCCCTTCTACTCGACTGGCTCCCGCGCGGGAAAACAATGTCCCGAAGAGAACTGTGAGGAACTCCTGCCTTCTTGAGGGATCCGAATAACACAGCCTTAATACGCAAACATCCCCTCCCTACATAGTGCGCCGTTGGGCCCACAGGGTAATAAAATGAGCGAATGAATGCCAAGATTTTGCGGCGCAATGTGGGACAGGTGCATGTTCCGCTGTCATCAGCATATTTATTAAACGACGCAAGTGCCCGCTAGCGGTCGGCCGGGGAAGCGCGCGTTTCGCTCGAGCGCAGTGTTTTGTGACACGGGACAGGGCTGGGTGCGTCTCTTGGACAAGACAGCGGACATCCGGCGCCTTTGGAGAGAGAGGACAGAATAACGGAGGGGAGACGGAGAGGAACGGCGGTGTCACGGCGTAGCGCACGCGGCTATACACGAGTGTGTGTAGCTGTGTACACATACCATGTACACGCCGAAAGCCGAGGGAACCGTGCCACTCGGCGAGCCCCCTAAGCAACACTTCTTCCAGGCAGGATCTATGGGCAGGTGCTTACGGGGAACGCTTTCGCCCGGGCTTGACGGCTTTTGAACACGATGAACGCATAAACTGAAAATGGTGCACTTCACAATTCTGCATAATAGGAAGGGGGGGGGGGGGCAGACAGAGCTGCATGGCGGCCATAGCTTGCTGGTTTCAGAATTCTATTCTCTGAAAAAAGGGGTTGAAAGAACGTACGACAGGAAGTTAGGGGAGGGCGAGCGTTGCACGAACGTGAACGCGTTTCTTCGGCTTCTGTCACAGCGTTATGGTTGTCTTGACAAGTATGAAAACGTGCAGCGTACTGTTGTTCAGTCCCAACTTAAAAAAAAGAAAAGAACAGCAGTTGGTAACAATGGGCTATGGTCCGCGGTGTCTTACATTACTCCGCTGACCAATCACAGCAGTAAACGAAATCAGCTTTTTGTGACTGACTTACCAAACAAGCCAGAGGCATCGAAATTCTTGATAATTTCGTCTGGTGGTTAGTTTTTCGTCTAAGTAACATGAAAAGCCTCAACTGCGAAGTACTTTTTGTCACGGAGGAATTCTGTGCGGCGACCACTGCGGAATTAAGTTGTATCCGACTACAGTGGCATATGTCACTGCAGTCTAGACATATGGGGTTTCGTACGAAGATTTCATGACGTAACTCGGCAAAGTCTTCATAGAAAACTCGTTAGGAGTCCTAAAATTTACCACGCTGGATACGTCGCACTCATTTTAAGGGAGCACACGGAAGACAACACTTAAGTACGCGCAACGGACCACCACGGGGCAGCTAACGAAACTTTGGCGAGCCAGGTCGGATGCGACGATAGCCACATGCTCCACGTGAGCAAATTCGCCCCTTTAAAAAGTTCGAACAGGAAGCGCCCTTTCATTAAAAAGCGCAATTAAGCACACATCACGTGCGCCATGATGGTGAACCACCATGGCGGCCGTGACGAAAGCCCCCGCTGGAGCTCAGAGTCGCGTAGTGCGAGCCGTGGACAACGTGGCCTCCTCTTGCGTGCAGGGCGTCACCGGAGAGCACCAGAGGCTGGAGCGCGAGGAAGCGGAGGACCAGGAGGAGGCGGCCGGGGGGACGCCCACGTGCCGTGGCTGCAGCTTCCCCTACCTGCTGGTGCAGGCGCTGGTGCACCTGGGCATCTACATCCACAAGCTGACGCAGGACGCGTACTCGGTGTCCACATATTACCAGGAGCAGCAGCTCTACTACTGCGCCATCTCGGTGCTGTGCTTATTCGTGCCTTCGCTCGTCTACTCGGCCTACCTGGTGGCCGACAGCATCCTGGACCGCTCCACGCCTGCCTCGGACATCTGCACCAAGCTCGTCAACGGGCTCCTGCTCGTCCCCTGGCAGATCAAAGGGTAAGCGGCCGATCAGCTTTCCGCATTCTTTAGCATTCGAAGCCCGAAGTCTTCGTTGGCAATGTGACATGCTGTGTACGTTGGAAGCTCAACCGCCAATGTGACATGCTGTGTACGTTGGAAGCTCAACCGCAGATGTCGCGGGGACAGATTGCACTGTCCAGGGCACTGGAGTGTCGGGGGCACCACAGGGATTCCGGCGCACAATCGCTTCCGGATTAGTGTTCAGGCCCCGATCATTGCCCGCGTCCCATCTGCACGACGCATCGCCCCGGTCACCGCATACTAAGAAAACGAGTCGAGTGCGAGTTCTGTTCACCTGAGCACGAGTTGGATGCTGTGCGGGCTGAATCAAACGTAGCAGATAATTGCAATAAACGAAACCAGTGCCAGATAATTGCAGATACTGAGGGAAGGACACAGAAAGTTTGATAAGCGTCACTGGTTTAACTGGGTAGGTTGAGTGTGGAGTTCGGAGTGGGCGACTACCATGCCACCAGTGCTTACACGATCGACTTCCAAATTAGCAGCAAATTAAATCTCTCTTGAAGCGTGACAAGCCTGCAATACAAACACCCGGCCATCTTCGACCGCACTTATAAACAGCCTGCCAAGTCGAAGCGCAGCTCCTCCGGTTCCGATAAAAGGTCCTCCAGCTGTCAATGAGTAAAGCACAGGCGACATGTTCAAAGCATATCCAGTAATTTCAGCACCCGCCCGAGCAAGTCTACTAATCTGTACCAATGTCATCGCTACGATGGTAGCCAGCTTTCCGGCGACCCTCTCCAGTTCTGTTTTTGCTTACTGCCACGGAGCCTCATCGTTCGGAACTGACGACAAATACATGACGTTTGTCACTAAGTTCCACTTAAAGGTGCATGAACTCACTTCGGTGGTCTGAACACGGTCGAATAGATATGGTATGGTTAGGTAATGCCCCAACGCTGTATTTAGACGGGACGCCGTAGTGGAGGGCCACCTGGGATTCTTTAACGGGCGCCGACATCACATAGTACGTGGGCGTTTTGTACTTCGCATCCATCGAAATGCGGCCGATGCCGGGATCCCATCATGCGACCTTAGGGTTCAGCGGCCGAACGACATAGCCACTTAGCCTCCACGTCGGTTAGTACAATGAGCATTAATCGACGTAGAATTGGCAGTACAGGTATAGATGAAGCTAGATTATAACACGACGCAATTGGGAACCATGAACCACGAACCACGCCAAACAGGAAACCTCTTGCCCAAACTGCTCTGACCTTTCCTTAGTACATGATCCCGAATGTCGATTCAGACTGTTCGAATGTAGTGTGTGTGCCTGCTCGCTGATATAATAGCGCCCTCGACGAACGTTCGAGAACTGTCCCTTCTTCTGTTGTTCCCCGTTGCAGGCACGTGGAGGTGCTGCACTTTGCTGCGCAGCGTGTGTGCAGCTGCCTGTCACCCAGCAAGGGTGAGATGGTGAGGCTGCGCACCCTCAAGCGAGAGACGTTCGTGCTGGAGTTCTTCGAGGACTTCTACGCAGGCTTCATACAGATCCTGCTCCAGCTGTACCTCGTCGTGCTCTTCCTCAACGCCGACCAGACGTCTAATGCGCGTGAGTACACTATAAGGAAAGACTCCTCACACACATTGGTTTTGGACGAAGCTTTGTGCACAGCACAGGCACAAGGGGCACAGATCAAACCTGGCGCTAAAGCCCGAGTAACACACTCGGGGCCACTCAATAGCGCCAAATATAAAAGATGATTTTTATTTGACGAAGATCAAGCGCCGAGCCTCGAGGCTAGTTGGTCAGCTAGTTGAGTCGATCCCAGCCAGGCACGTAGGTTAGGGATAGGAGGGCGACGGAGCATTGGAAGACGCGGCGTTATAAGTTGGCATGTGTGAGGCATGCAGTTAGGACAACGGCCATCGGAGAGTGACAACAAGAGGTCCGTTCGATTCGCCTACTCTATACGTGAACTGGTTCTCGCGGTGCTGCACTTCGCCATTCGTTTCAGCAGTGCAAGATGGCGCCGTCTGCACGACGCCATTCGTTTAAAAAAAGTGCAGACGTTGTGCAGGTCTAGTTCAGAAAAGTGCAGGAAAACTGCGCACCTCCTCAATGGTCCGTGCCGAAATGGTGCAGCTGCAGTCGCCATGGAAGCAGACGACGGCTTGCGCTTTGCGATAAACGGCGGATATACTCAAATTATTCCACTCGTCGATGATGCAATGCCTCACACGGGCCCGCCGACTCTCAGGAAACGTTAGTGGCCACCCGAGAAGGCGGCAGCCCTCGCCGGCACCTTGCATCTCTCGACCATCGTGCTCTCGACGGACCCGTAACCGGCGTCTTTCCTTTCTACAAGTAAAGTTATATTAGTACTCGAAGCCGCTTAACTAAAAAGTAAACACGCGCATACAGCGCATGATGCACGTTGTTGCAACAACCGCTTAGCATGCAAGTCGGCGCCCGCACACCTCAGTCGTGTTCAGTAAAAGAACACACGTGCGTTTCGCTTAGCTGCCGCGAGGTTGCATCGAGGCTGATTCATGGCAACACTTCGCTGTGATGTGCTGTTTGAAAATTCTTCACGCGGTTCGGGATGGTGGCGGCCGTTGATTTGGGCGCCACGCTGCTGGCTGTAATTTGGTGGCGACGCCAAGGCTAACAGACGACCAGGCCTGCACTCGACCATTCGTCTTGGAAGAGGCAGCACTTGAACTGCTGGAACTGGCGCTGCACACTCGCAGCACCGCTGCGGAACTTTACAGACTGGTGCAGGCGAATCGAACGGACCTAAGATGACCACCTCTATACTGATGTCCAAGCACCCATGCTACTGCACAGACTTGGCAATTACGTGGGCTTGGAAGTCCACGCATTCTGACCGACTCATGAGATTTCACGACTAAGAAATGCGAAAAAGAACAAAAAAAAAACTCTGCAAGGACCGAAACTTCCGGTTAGCAGCGTCACAAATATCAGTAACATGTAATCCCTTATAACGCACCTGTGATATGATGGAAGCAGTTGGCGGCCGCGGCAAACGCTTTTCCGAGCACGATACCAGGTTCCCACAGGCGGAGCTTGGGGGTTTAACAGCAACGAATAGGGCGCGAAATTAAAAGCTTCCTACAACAGCTCCGCACTCCGATTTGTGCACTTGAAAGTAAGCAATGTTTTGTCGTACGGAATCTGAGAAACCCGCACGGCAACTACGGCTGGAAAAGCTAATGCCCGTTTCTGGCAACTCGCAAGCTTCTCAGTCCTGGCGGCAATACAAAACCACGACTGTGCACAGGACGCCCCCAGATACGTTGGAAACTTTAGCGATCCCGGCCTTGCTTCACGTAGAAGCGGAATGTAGTTTCTGCGTTCTTCGGACAAAAGGAAAGCCTTGTACAGCGTTGTCCTCTGCTTGTTGCCCGCCACGCCACATCGCCCAAGAAAAAAAAATGCTTCCAATGAAAGTGTACTCACCCGCAGTTGCAGACTCAGAATGCAGCAAAAGCTCGGGTTCCCGAAAGGAGGTCGTGTCCACGTAAAACCAACCCGGCAAGCGATCGTCCAAACAGCAATTCTGATCCCCAGGTGGTCGAAATTATTCCGGAGCCCTCCACTACGGCACATCTTTTTCCTTCACTCCCTCCTTTATCCCTTCCCTTATGGCGCGGTTCAGGTGTCCAACGATATATGACAGATACTGCGCCATTTCCTTTCCCCAAAAACCAATTATTATTCGTATGCTGCACCCGCCGCGGTGGCTCAGTGGTTAGGGCGCTCGACTACGGATCCGGAGTTCCCGGGTTCGAACCCGACCGCGGCGGCTGCGCTTTTATGGAGGAAAAACGCTAAGGCGCCCGTGTGCTGTGCGATGTCAGTGCACGTTAAAGATCCCCAGGTGGTCGAAATTATTCCGGAGCTCTCCACTACGGCACCTCTCTCTTCCTTTCTTCTTTCACTACCTCCTTTACCCTTCCCTTACGGCGCGGTTCAGGTGTCCAACGATATACGAGACAGATACTGCGCCATTTCCTTTCCCTCAAAACCAATTATTATTATTCGTATGCTGCAGTCCGCCACACGCCTCTGACGTGCGTGACAATGCCCCGCCCCCTCGCCAACCGCATAGTTTCGGTTTCTCTTTTCCGAGGTGGCAACGGCGGCTATCGGCCGCGCATCAGCGAGCGAAGCTCGGTGCAGTTTTTTTTTTTCCCGCCGCTTCGGAGCCGCTGCGCGTTCCCTCGGTGCGGTCCACGTAGTTCTGTCCTTCAAGTGCACCGGAGCTACGCATTCGTCGCATGCCGTTCGCCGTCTGTGCACCGAGGCCTCACACGTGACGCTGCCACTTGTGAAGGGGCTCCATCGCAACCGCGTTTCACCGTGAAGGACGTCGGGGAGGCCCTTACCATTTTGAAACATTTCTGCTTCAATGCTCTCGGCAGTGTCCGCGCAGTTCTTATCCCAAAAGCAGGTGATCACTGCTCATTCTTCCACCAAATTTTTCTTGCCAGTTTGTTCAAGCTCATTTGGTATGTGGAACTTGGAATAATTCAAACATTTATCCGGTCCCTTCAAGTCTGTATGAGCTTTCACTTTATAACCATTATCACTGCTCACAATGAACATTTCTGTGCCTCACGCACTGTACATTTGATGTGATCTTCTAAACTGCAGAATGAACTTGGTAGGCTAATGCTACACGGAGACACACTTTTGTTGAGCAGAGAAGCAATCCAATTACTAACGTAGCTGTTGTTTGTAGCCATGCCTAAAGCCATCGACACAGGTTCCTTGCGAGCAAAGTTGCAAATAACTACAGTTCTGCCCTGTTCAATGTGTTCAGAGCAGCAAATGGCCAATGAAACAGTTCTCAGATGCATTAAACCTGGTTTCTCCTTGCGCAGTGATTGGCCAGCTGGTGGGTTCCGCGCTCAGCCTGTGGTCCCTTATCAAGGCTGTGCAGCGCAAAGATGACGGCCTTCTTACGGGCACCCTCTCCTTCCTGGGCTGGCTCTCCGTGACGGCCGCCAGGGGACTAGCCCTTTCTCTACTCACCGCTGTCATCCACGGCTGGGTGGTGCTGGCCTGCCTGGGGCATGCTGTCGCCATGACAGCCTGGATTGCTAGCTTCGTGCGTGACACGCACCAGCGCCAAGACAGTGTGCGCCAAGACAGCAGAAGAGACCCATCCGAGCAGCCCCTGCGCAGCCCATGCGTCACCACTATCCTCATCTTTGCACTGTTTGGTCTGCCCTCGCTCATCTTCTGGCCCATCATGTTCGAGTTCAAGCTCAAACGACGGGTCTTCCTGTTTGTCTTTGTCTTCATTGTTGAAAACCTGCTCTGCTTTGGGGCCTGGCAACTCTGGGGCAGCCACACCACGCCGCACAACTACCGTGTCATTGTGTCAGCCCTCCTTCTCGGCCTCACGGTGTCCGGGGTCTTCTTCATCGCACTCTATGTCTGCTGCAAGCCTGAGAAGACAGACCTTGTTGTGTTGCAGCACATACGCGAAGACAACGCCAACAAGTACGGCATCTACTTTGACTTTTGCAAGGCTATTCGCATCCTGCCCGACACGAGTGACATCGCCCGTGACATGGAGAAGATTCGCATGCTCAAGTTGGTCAAGTGAAGGACTAGTCCCCGAGCAAGATGTATTGTTTTTTGAGGACCTTGCATGTGCAACTGCTGTCCTCGAAGTGTTTGTCATGAAGTGATGAACAAAAAACTGCTTATGTGGTGACGTGCACTGGTGAGACGACGCTTGCCACTGGAAATAAGTGTTCAGTACGAACTGTTGCAATGCAGTGATGTATGAATAAAAGCGCTGAACCTTGCTTGACCATCAGTTGGAAATGCAAAGCGTGCACCATGTTGTAGCAATTTTATTGTTGTTGACCACGATAAGGCACTTGCTAAAATTCCGCAACATTGCTCCCATACATTTATGGAAGAACAGGCAGAGGTTTCTTTTAAATGCGGAATAATAAACAGACTGATGCACAAAATATTCACTTCCATGTGTCAATTAACAGAATGATTTTATTGTGAACAAGTGGGGTAATAGCCAGAGCACTTCCTCACTTCTGTTTTCGAGTCCCTCATAAAATGGCAGCTCAATGTACGAGCTACAAATAACCAAAAAAAAAAAAAACTGCTGTTCACATAGACAAAGCTAGAGTGAAAACTACACTCTCCATATGCTGTAGTAAAATGCTTTGAGTATCGCACTATACAGTAAAATCTCGGTGATACGAACATGGTTGATACGAATTTCGCGATGATATGAACTCATAAAATTCCCCGGCCGGAGTGCACTTTGCACAATGTGCGGAATTCCGGATCTTCCGAACTCTCTCCCACACCACATTGGATAATATGAACATGTGAGCCGCGATCGCACCCTCGAGCACTAAGTGCTGCCCACACATCGCTGAAATCGCCATCGCTAATAGCGCGGCATGCACTGCGAGCAGTGAGCAGTGGTGCGCGGCTCTCACATCGCCGAAATCACAATCGCTAATCATGTGGTATGCACTGCGAGTAGCGTGGCCACACGGCCAAGAGTAAATCCCGTCAGCCGTAAACAGATCTCTGTGCATTCATTTCCTATGCTTCTGCATACGAATTTTGTTCGTTTGGATGATAAAAAATTTCGGATGATGAATTTTTTCGCGGCCCCGCGAGATTCGTACCGCTGAGATTCTACTGTACTATGTTATCGAATTCAGTGAGATGTGAGGGCAGAAAAAATAAATATTTGGCTAAAAAACCATGCGGCATCAAAGCAACAATGTTTAAATGAAGTGCTTCAATGCAAATTGCATGGCTCGTCTACTTCTGAAATCACACTCCTCTCCTCAATTTCTGGCACAATAAAGATCAGCTTGCAGACGCGTACCACTTTCAACTCCCTCCTCTGTGCAAGAGAGACATACAGCAGAGAGGACCAAAAAGAAATATTAAAGCACAAATTAACATTAAAACGGTAAGTACTCACTTAAAACTAATATTCAGAGTCCTAAATAGCGTATGTCATGTGCGAAACCTTTTGCATGCTGTTCACAAGTTCATGAGTGAAAAAATAAAAAAATCCTTGTACAGCCAGAGTCGGAGAGGAAGAAAAGCTCAAATGAAACAGCTTGAGCGTATTTGACACATCTGCGGTTTCTGTCATGGGCATGTGTTATGCCGAGACAACTCCATGAAGTCTATGCATTCACACAAAAACACCTTGAACGTTCAGCTCAAAGCAGCACGTATAACAAAGGTGGAGTAAGTATACAAAGGGCATGCCAAGCAATAAGAGTCCTACCATTTCCCCATGACCAGCATGTGGGAAATGCAAATTTGCAACATAAATATTAGGTCATTCCACGCTGCTGCACCTGCAGCAACCGTAAAAAGAACAATGAAACTAACGAAGTGAGCAACAGAAAAAAGAAAGAGTACAGTAGGTACAGATATAACCCCAAGATGCCAGTAATATGTACTGCCATCAGACAATGTTGCCAATCTTCAGATCAAAACAAAGATACAATCTCACTGAGCTGCCGAGTGGCCTTGGAAGACTTAACGTTTATGCCGACATGCTGATAATAATTATTCCACTGAGCGCACGATACAAACTGCGGCAAAAAATCAACAGGTTACTGCAATTATTTACTTGATTTTTCTACCTGCATTCAAAGAACTATGAAGAGACTCCCCTGCATAAAGCCAGATTCTTTCAACTCCAAATAATCGCTACCAAGTCCAAAAAGATGGACACTGAAAACTAACTCTGCACGCTCCATGTGAGCGAACAAAAGGATACCTTGAAACTTTTTGGACCACCACCCCATAATTAGGGTTACCAACATTATTCTAGCATCCTATCACAAGAAAGGTTGCTTGCCTGAAAAAAATGTAGTAGGGTTTTAACACAACTGAACCGAGCAGTTATGCGAAAGCATGCATTTAGCCTGGTTGACTCATGGTTTTGTTTTGCTGGGTCGTTAGAACGTCTGGCGACGATATCAGACTCGGGTTAAGCTCCATTCAAGGTTTAGCTGATCTGCTTTGTTCACGCCGCAGATGGAAGTTGATGAAGACGACGATGTGCAATGCACAGTGCGAGAGTGTGTTGCAGTTTAACATGAGGCGTGATCGATAACCGCGATAGCATAGTGCTCTCGTGTGCAGTGGCCAGCGAAGCTGATCTGTTCATGCCGCCGTGGGTTTCAGAACCCAGTCACGGCAATATTTGCGCCCTTAAGGTGAGGGACGCTGCAAGATTCTTGGCTAGGTTTTACCCCACGAAGTAGTGCTTCCGCACTAAAAAGCATAGCATGCTGGCTTTACTGCAATGCAGTGTTAACACGCATTGCAAGGTGCTACATAAAAACTGTTACAGAAAGGATGTTTGTGCACTCATTTAAAGCTGGTACCTAAATTCACTAAGCCATAGGGGGTTGCCTACAAAAGGCATAAAAAAATAAAAGGAAGACAAAAAGAGAGAGAGAAAGAATGCAAAAAAAATGCACTGATCCCGCCTAAATATATTATGGGCTCTCACATACAGCTACTTGACGCTGCAAATAGATGGCGGGCATGAGAAATCGGCAGCAGCATGAAAACAAGTCTGCACTGTAGCAGGAAGCTGGAGCATTAACTCTCATGGGTCCCTGAGTGGGAGTTGAAAACACTTGGCTACAGGAAGAACTTCATCGAAGTGACATTTGCTTACAGTTTACAGACCCATGGTATTTTTTTTGTTCTCGGCAGCAAACAGGCTTTCCACCAGACAATTAGGCTAATATTTTGAAACTTATCCCCCATTCAGAGTGCAAAGTTTAAAACATTTCCATAATAATGAAATCACAGAAATGTAAAAAAAAAAGAAATCAAGAGAAGTAAGAGGTGTGAAAGGAAAGCATTAATTGCAGCACTTCAGCTATGATCACAATAAGAAGCATATCTAAGAACTTGTGAGTAAAGCTACTGCATTCATCCAAACTTCCATTTGTTGCTCTCACTGATCAATTAAAAACCAAGAAGGGGGCACAACTCGCCTTACGTCGTAAAATTGCCTTCTAATGAAGCCACTGCGTTTGTGAATTTCCTCCCAGATGCTACTGATAATGGCCCGCGGCATGGCCCTTAGACGCACCGCATAAATGAGATTGCAGAGAATGCGAGCTCATTTTGATGCCATCTGTAATATACTTGTGAGACCTCCTGGTGCTTCCACCCTCTGTGCTCATTGTATACAATGCTCCTGTACACAGCAGTTCTGCCAGTGTACTTCGTTGCTGACTTTTTAACTTCTCTGCCTCCAAGTTAAACAAGGTGATTGTAAGCCGTCCCCACAGTGCAGTACTTAAAAACAGCACCACAACACTTTTTGCATTTTGCACTTTGGCATTTTGATTAGTGTTAGCACTGGCTAACTGTCTACCGTTGAGCACAGGTACATTTACGCTTTCACAGAAGTCTTCTACAAGACCAACGTATTGCACACAATTTCAGTAAACAATAGAAAGATGAAAAGAAGCAGCAGCCAAAGACGGACTTCTCAGGCCACATTGTTTCAGTGTCCCTGTAGAAACAAACACTTTTAACAAACACTTTTGTAAATGTCAGGACATAGCACATCACCTCCTGCATAAAGAGTTTGTCTGCAAGTTACACACACTGTAGAACTCTGCTGCTGTAATTGGCACCTCTGTCTCTACAAACTAGTGGCAGTGCAATGGTAAAATGCAGGTGGTCCTTCTTGTTTTCTTGTAAAAGTCACATTGAAAACTGTACAATATATAGAACTAAGCGTTCCTTTTATCTTACACAACATCAGTTCACAGGCACAGTGACTACATGAGTGAACAAAGAAGTCACCTTAGCCTATAGCACTAGCAGTATCTGAACACTGACGCTTGCACTTCGCTGCAGCTACTTCCAATATGGAAGGGAGCAGTACCCGGCTACTTTGCGAAACTTTTACTCTAAGAATCCAGACGCTGTTTTCTAAAACGATCATTTCCGGCAGCACTTTCCCTCTGCATTTTACAATATCAGGTGCAGTGCATTGGTGAAGTGATCACTGTTCACTATCACATTTCTACTCATGCATTCCATTGAATTCAACATGCCTGATGTGCTGGACTGAAAGCATAAAGTTGCCATTTTACCACAGAAGGATGTTTTGAAGCCTCTCTTCAGGTATGACCAGCAAGCTGTTACAGCAGCCAGGTTAGTTTATTTAATGCAGGAATGCCTTAAACGGCAATGTTTTCACCTCTCTTTGCTTGCAGATTTTTTGCCATCTGAACTACAAGACTCAAAAAATAAAAGAAGCAGAGAGGTAGAGGTCTGAGTGGAACTTGAACCCATACCCTTTAAGTGCCGGCACTGCTCTTTCACATGCCATGCAGGTTGTACAGTCTACTCCCGATAATTCGAAGCCGCTTAATTGGAATTTTTGGTTGATTATTAGAGTATTGTTTAATCAGAAGTTATTTTTCAATCGAGGATCATAACAACTGCCATTTTTTATATCACCATAGTTGTCGCCACAGCCGCCTTGAAGCAAACAAGATACACCGATGCCATTGTAAGCACCCGCAGCGCCGCTAATCTTGAAGTGATGAGATTAGGCTGAGCCTGTGCTGAAAAGTCTCGACGAGACAGCGTCACCTGGCTCATTTGTTTGGTGCGAACTGTGTGCCTCTTGTCCATTCCACAGATGGTTCCGCGCCGAGTGTAATTTGGACCATTGTTTGGACTTGGCACGCAGCAGTTCTACCAGTCATGGCAACTCGTGGAAGTATCACACGCTTGACTTGGCGACAAAAGTCAAGATTCTGGGAGAAGTTGAAAAGGGAAGCACCGCCAATCAAGACATCGCTTGGAAGTATGGTATTAAGCCTAACACCCTTTCCAACTTTGTTAAGAGCAAGTGCTCAATTTTGGATGCGTTTGAGCATGAGCATGACACATTCAAGATGTTGAGGAAACGAATGCGTAGAGGCGTTGAGAAGGCCCCGCTGGTATGGGTTAGGGAAGCACGCAATAACAAACTTCCTCTCAGCGGTGAGATTGTTGCGGCGAAAGCCCAATCACTAGCAACAATGTTAGGGAATGATGAGTTTGCTTCATATGATGGATGGCTCACACGCTCCAAGAATCACCATGGCCTAGTGTTCAAGAGCGTCTGCGGTGAGAAGGCGTCTGTAGACCCAGAAACATACTCGACGTGGAAAGATGAGAAGCTCCCCAAGTACTTGGCTGAGTACCAACAGGAAAACATCTTCAATGCAGAAAAGACTGATCTCTTTTATCGGCTTCTGCCAGAGAAGACATTGAACTTTAAAAAGATGACGATTGTGCCGGGACCAAAGAGAGCAAGGAAGGGTGTCTGTGGTTCTTGCAGCCAACATGACTGGCACAGAAAGATGCCACCTGGTTTTGGCAGGGAAAGCTGTCAAGCCAAGATGCTGTGAAAACACTTCGCCGACTACGCGTCGAACAGAAAGACGTGGATGATGCCAGATTTCTTCAAAGATTGGCTGATGAAGCTGGATCGAAAATTTGCGTCATACAACCGGAAAGTACTGTTTCTTGTGGACCAGTGCAGTGCGCATATGAATGTGCCGACCTTAAGTGCTATACTGAAACTGGGGAGCGCTATAATCAAGACAAGGGGAGAACACCACATAAGAACACCACAAGACACGAACGCAAACTTTGAAATGAGTTTATTTTCGACATGGCGCATATTTATACGAATCTAATCATGGGACACACAAACATAAAAGCATTAGAGCCAGCCAAGATATCAAAACAATCACCTACACCATGCGAGATATAAGCTATCCTCGCAAGTCATGCATTTCACACATGACCGGCTAAAAACAATTTTTCTTTATTCGTTAAAACCACAGACGGGTCGCCAACGAACCCAAGAAAAAGAAAAACTGTTTTTAGATGGTCATGTGTGAAATGCAACTTTTATGTTTGTGTGTCCCATGATTAGATGCGTATAAATATGTGCCATGTCGAAAATAAACTCAGCTTAAAGTTTGCGCTCGTGTCTTGTGGTGTTCTTATATAGTGTTGTCCTCTTGTCTTGACTACAGCGCTCCCGTTTCAGTATGTACAACCAACTAGCCCCCTACAAAGCTTGAAGTGCTATATGCCTTGCATTCTTGCCTGCGAATACCACGTCTGTCCTGCAGCCCATGGACCAGGGTCTAATAAAAAATGTGAAGGCCCTCTACAGGAAGCACCTTTTTGAGCGCATTATTTTGTGCACGGACAGCTCCTCACAGTACGAGGCGAGTTTGCTTAGCGCCATTCATAGGCTACCGTGAGCATGCGATCCTGCAAAAAAAGAGATGATTACCAACTGCTTCAGGGTTTGTGGCTTTGTGACACCTGCTTCGGAAGATGCCTCTCCTTGTGCTACATCGGGGGAAGCACAAACAGGAGAGCCCAGCAGCGCCAATCCTGGCGCTGCCGCGGTGGATCAGTGGTTAGGGCTACTGATCCGGGGTACCCGGGTTCGAACCTGATCGCAGCGGCTGCGTTTCGATGGAGGAAAAATGCTAAGGCGCCCATGTGCTGTGAGATGTCAGTGCACGTTAAAGATCCCCAGGTGGTTGAAATTATTCCCCAGCCCTCCACTATGGCACCTCTTTCTTCCTTTCATCTTTCTGTCCATTCTTAGTCCCTCCTGTATCCCTTCCCTTAGGGCACAGTTCAGGCGTCCACCCATATGTGAGACAGATACTGCACCATTTCTTTTCCCCAAAAACCAATTTACAATTTTTTTTTCTGGGTGAGGTTCGCTTGGAAGACTTTGTCGCTGCGGACAGTGAAGTCAAAACCTGCGAAGCTCTCATGGATGGCGAAATTCTGCAAATTGTTCGGCCCAGCGAATCCCTTGACAAGAGCGACGTGGACGACGACGTCGAAGACAAGCCGCAACCAAGGGCTGCCGATGCAGAGGCGGGCCTCGCTGTTGTGGAGCGGTTTTTCGCTGCAGAAAATAACGTGGCGGAAGCATTTAAGCATATCTGTAGCCTACAAAACATGCTTTCTGCTGCACGATTCTGCAGCAGAAGCAGAGAAAGGTGACGAACTATTTCTCGTGAGCTAGCGCGATTTCACTGCCAATAAAGAGAATTTTTTTGGTGCCTCTTAATGGGAAGTTTGTTTAATTGGAAGTTTTTGGCATCCCCGTGAAATTCGTATTAACGGGAGTAGACTGTAGAAGCTTATGCAAAGAGCAACTTGTTCACATCAGCTTGCAATTAGCGTGACATGAACAATTACTGTATTGCAAAAGTTGCGCTGGTTTCGTACACAGCGAAGCACAAGAAGGAAAGAAATATTTATATACAAGACACGAAATCTTGCATGAGATAAATTTTATCTGCTTATGAATGCACAACATTCTTACGAGATGGCCAAAGAGAGGCTCCTTGAAAATATTGCAGCTTTTTCGCAAGAGCCACATCTGCAACATCCTCCGAAATGCCACAGGCCGTGCTTTGCACAATGTGCAGCAGGCATAACGAGACGAGTGCATAAAGGTTTGTTTAGTGTCACTATCCTGCTGTTCATACATGGCAACAAAGCATAGCAAAGCATATGCATTCCTGCAGCGGGGTAATCTAGGCAAAGCACGGATTAGACCTCAAATTTCCTTCACGGGCCAACGTGTGAAAAATTCTGGACCTGCACACAGGGGCGGTACTGGCCTGTTCTTGAAAGCAGCTTGACATGAACCATCCCGTTCTTCTATCACTGTCAATGTACTTTACGGACAAATACACTACCCCAAACTGATGATGACTACAGAAAGTGTGCCTGGCCCCTAACTTCTTTCCTCCAGTGCAGTTCCGCCCGCTACAGCCAAATGGAACTCAAGCAAAGCACTGTCCCCAGAAATGATCGCTCTAGAAAACAGCCCGAGGAGAAAAGGTGGCAAAAGCCGTTGGCACCAGGGCAGTCTAGTTGAAGCCTGGGTTGGTGTGCTCGATGATGCAGCGACGGCAGTACTTGCGCACTATGCGGTAGCCGTCCACTGTGACTCCCGCGCAGTCCTGGAGGCTCAACTGCTGCAGGCCCCGGCAGAAGTAGGCCAGTGCTTGCAGTCCCCGGTCGGTGACCAGGTCACACGACTTGAGGCTCAGTTTGCGCAGGTTCAGACAGTGGCGAGCCAGGCAGGCAAGGCCACGGTCCCCAACCTGCCCATCAAACAGACGAAGAGTGCAGAATCAAGTTTCAAGCCCCACACAGTATACAAAGTAGCAGTTTGGGCATGCTGGTAGCGCATAAGATACAAAACAGTGCAACAGCAAACAAGGATGAGAAAGAACAAACATTAGCGCTTCTGTGTGTTCTTTCTCATCCTTGTGTGCTGCTGCACTATTTTTTATGTCATGTATACAGAAGCTGCTAGAAGGGACAGGGTGTTTCAACTAATACAGTTGGTAATTTTTAAATATAGGCTTTTTAAGTCTGTTGAGCACTTTCCTCAGTATAGTATTTTCAGAGGTGGTCTGCATCAGAATCCAACTAAACATGTTTACTAATCTGGTGAACTAATATATAATTTAAGAGAATGAGTTGCTGGGCGAGTTGGTCGATCATTATCAACAAATGGTACTGTGCACACATAAACAAGGAACGCGCACTCAACAAGCGCAGTTGTGTACCCTTCTCATCCTTATTTATGTGTGCACAGTACCCTTTATTGATAATACAGTAATCTCTCATTATAACAACATTGCGTTACTCGAAATATCGCTTTATTCGAAATTTCTTCCGGTCCCGACCCAAACGCATGCATTTTAATCCGCATTACTCAAAGTGCACGAAGAGCTTGACCCACCTAGAGCGAAGTGGCAAGCGGAGGCATAGCTGATGCCGAGCGGCGGTGACCCTTTTGCGCATGCAGTGTCAAATGAATGTCGCCGACGAATTAGTCTCATGCAGGCACAGAACAGGCCACAAAAGTACCAAACCTGCGACTGATGACCTGCCTAGTAACGGGTACCAAGCGAGTAGTGAGTGCCCGCAGCTGTTTAGAGCGGAGCGAATGGAAGCTGCCAAATTCCATGGCGTAGAGTGCCCGAATCGTTAATCTTGGTTGCAATCGCACCACTGGTGTCCCCCGTGATGTAAACTTTTCCTGACGCTTTGCGATGCCAGAAAACCGCAGTCTCTTGAATGCCGAAAAGTGGGCAAAAGACCGCAGGCAGACTTGCGTCGTAGCGTTCCATAGGGTGCGCTCGATGGGCAAAGTTTAACCGCTCTAAAGAGCCCTTCTTGTGCTGAAACGCAATAAATAAACACAAAAGAAGTATCCATCCGATGGGGCCCATTCACACTTGCAAGTTGCAGACCAGTCGCTCGCTCCTCGATTTTCCAGCATAGCAAATGCGAGTCGCAAACAGCTGAAGCAATCAGCGAGCGAGCCGAGCTTTCGGCAACGACGCCGACCGCGGACACGCCAGGCAATGAACTGAGCTGCTCCCTGGCAGCCGTAGTCATCGCTAAGCCTAACTGTTTCAGATCGGCCAAAGCGCACGAAACTCTTGAAAGCGCGCGAACAACGTCATTCCCGAGAGTTTTCGCTTCAAACGAGAAGGCGACCTGCAGGTCATGCTTGCAAGTGTGAACAACGGTGTTGTTGAGCTGCTGCCTGGTCACAAGCGACTGCTGGTCGCATTTACTTTGTGACGTTCGATGCGAGGAGCTACGTTAACAAATTCGGAAGACAATTTTGCGGAAGCCAGTCTAGAAATTTGTTCGCGACTCGCCATAATCGGCCTGCATCGCAATAAAATAGCGCCCTTAGCTGCGTTGCACTTTTGACGGCGCAAATCGACCAATAACTTGCCAAAAATATGAAAAATCCGAGCGTCGCCAGAGGCGAGTCAGGCTGTCAACATGGAGGGTCAATGCAACCATGGTGTTTCCCCGATGACCTTCTCGAGCCGGTCAAGCTCGATTCGTGCCATCCAACTAGACAAACGGTCTAAATGCGTGGTGGGATCATTGAATTTTGTTCCTCGACATTTGCCAACGGCGCAGACATGACGCTGCGCGAACAACGACCCTCAAACCATAGAATTCACACATTGTAGTCGACAACAGTGCGCCGAAAACCTTTCGTTTTGCAAACTTCAAGGCTACACAGCTCGGAAGAAACTGCCCAGCGATCTCATTCAAAGCCCCTACTGCAAAATCGTTCAGTTTTCATGATTGCGCTGCATACCCATGATGAGCGGCTAATCGTTTTTTGAGCACAACAAAACACAAATTCAGATTCGAGTTACGGCATTTGCAGCACTTTCCAGCACGATACTGTTGCAGTCTTCCGTGAGCCCCCCCACCTCAGCCATAAAAGCGGCCACTGTATTCCAAATTCGAAATACAGTCAAAACCCAGGATAACGAAATTTCGAGAATAGGAAATTCTCGCTGCAACGAAATATTTCCGGATCCCCGGCAAATGCCCATAGGGCCAATGCATTTCGTATCTCTTGGTAACGAAACATTTTTGTGCTGCAATCCCACAATAACAAAATTTACTGCAACGCCGGTCCGCATACTGTCTCCCATATTATGAATAACAGCCTCAAAAAAGCGCTCAAATTGAGTAAACTGCCACAGCGCGCTTGCGTGGCTGCAGCGACAGTGTTGGCGCCTGGCAACCTTGCAGCCGATGCGTTTTTAGCCACCTTTAGCTGGTGCTGGCCACCATACCGGCGCAGCGCATGCTCTCTGTGATCGGTTCCGCGTGGCAGCGACACCATCAGGGGGGACACTAGACTGATCATCGGCGCTGCACTTTTAGGCCTGCGAAGCGGTGCACGTGCGTTCGTTGTGTGCGATGGTGGTGGTGGTGTGTGTGTGTGTGTATGAGCAGCAGTCGGCACGTTTGCGTTTCAAAAGATATCTCCACCAGCCAAAAAACAAAGATTTTTGTCGCTGCAGGGGAAGGGCTGCCATCATTGCCCAAGGTGAAAAAGGCAGGAAAGAATGGATATCACCGGCGAGTACGGGATTGCGTGCAGCTCTCTGTCTACAATTTTGAAAAGTAAGGCAGCCATTCTCGGTGCGCTTGAGAATGGTGCTCGAGCTAGCACAAAACGGTGACGGCTGCAGTGTTCCTGGACGTCGACAAGGCGGTGTTTGCCTGGTTTAGTGAACAGCAAGTGAACAAAGTGCCTCTGTCTGGCAAAGTGCTGCAACAGAAGGCTCTGGGCTTTGCCTGCATGCTAGGGCGTGAACAATTCAGAGCAAGCGCTGGCTGGCTGAGCCCGTCACGATATTGTGGCCAAAGTGATTTCGGGCGAAGCAGCAGGAGTGGACCCGGTGGCAACATTGACGTGGCAGCTGACTGCCGAAGAAATCCTGGGCCAGTACGAACCCTCAGACGTGTACAATGTGGACGAAATGGGTTTATTCTATCAAATGCTGCCTTTAAGACCCTGCACCTGAAAGGTAAAAAATGCCACGGAGGGAAGCCCACCAAGCAGCGCGTGACAGTATTGTTGTGCTCTAATATGGACGGCACTGAAAGATAGCCGCCGCTTGTCATTGGCCGGAGCAAGAAGCCCCGCTGCTTCAAGGAGAATCGCACGCTGCCTGTCCAGTACACCTCTAACGGGAAGTCTCGGATGACCCGTTCAATATTTTCCAGCTGGCTTGAGGCCTTCGATGCTGACATGAGAAAGGCAGGCAGGTCGGTGAGTCTTTTCTTAGACAACTGTACCGCCTATCACGTTGATATGGAGCTCACAAACGTGTGCTTTTTTTTTTCCCGTCCGGGTGCACTTATGTTGTGCAGCCGCTCGACCAAGGCGTCATACGAAGTGTGAAGTGGGCCTACAAAGAGAGGCTAATTCAGTGTCTCATACTTATTCTCCACCTCAAGCGTCCCACCGACGTGGACTTGTTCATGGCTCTTGAGATGCTGGCCACTGCATGGGTTGCGACGCCTCCGGCTGTGATTGAGCACTGTTTCAAGCACGCGGGCTTCGCCTCCACCCAGCAGACACCGCAAGCAGACTCTGATTCAGAGTCGCCAAATGAAAACGCGCATGAAGACGCACGATGACTGTTCTGCCAGCGCAGTGCCGCAATCGCTGGCCAACGCATGGGGTGCGCTTTGTGCCGTCGACAACTACGTTGTTCCAAATGGCCTCAGTGTCGATCATTTCGTTCGCGCTGATGACGACGTAGTTGTTCATGAGGAAATGACCGATGAGGCTATCATCAGCAGTGTGTGCGAAAGCGACGACACCGAGTACCAAGGTCCAAAAAATGAAGAGAAGGTAAGCCCGAGGAATGTGTTGGACGCTTTCGACACGATCCGGACGTTTTTAGGTGCACATGACGACAACGTGGCAATGGATCACTTCTTGCAATGTGAAAGGAGAACTACGACGTTGCTGCAAGGCAAGGCTTGGCAAACCAAGCTAACCAACTTTTGGCAATAAATTTCCTTTTGCGGGTTGTTTTCTATCTTTTATGCCTCATTTTCGCGGCAACGAAATTCTTGTGAAAGCGAATTTTTTTGCTGCCCCCGGCGATTTCGTTATCGCGGGTTTCGACTGTACCCCGAAGGTTGAATGCATGGGTGGCGACCATGGCCTCGTGCAATGCTTGGTCAGATTAGAGCAGGAGTTGCATACGCCTGGTAAGAATTTGAAACAGCCAAAGCTCACTGCTTTTTTGCGCCTGAATAAAGTTTTGCTTCGCTGAATAAATTGTATTTTGACTTCTTCGCAGTTGCAGCGCAAATAAAGCTCGACTGCTTTAGCTTTTCTCGGGTGGTCGCTTATATCAAATTACCGCTTATAACGAATTTTTTCGCCATCCCGCTGACTTTGTTATAACGAAGGATTACTGTATATAATAGCCAACTTTTTAACTATTACAGTTAGGCACCCCATTTATTTGGACTTGTAGCTCACTGTTAGCTGTTTCCATATCATTCTGTCTGTGATGGACCGAAATCTCCCTTGTGCATTAACGCCCATTATGGCCATTTTTCCCCGAGTCCCTAGTCAAGCCCAAAGTGAAAGGAATTGAAGACACAGGCCCCTTTCCCAAGCCATGAACCCTGAGAAGCCGCTCCAGGCCCGGTGATGGCTTGTACCCATTTCAGAAAACCGGTCAGGAACTGGTTGGCACTGGGATTCGAACCCACCACCTCTCGAAGCCAAAGTGGGTGCTCTACAAGGCCATGGCTATGGTTTTCAGTTCAGTTTTTCAAAAATGCAGTTGACATCTCAGCTGCAGCACAAGGAAACTTGAGCTTGCACACGAGAGGAACTGAAACTGCGCAGCCAGTGCATCACATGCTCTTTTCACGGTGCCTGGGAGGAAGCTGCTGGCTCTTGGCTACTGTATTCATCAGCAAGAGTTTTAGGCTCGCTGCAGTCAATACCGGCGTGACATTATGAATGGAGCAGTTGCTGACAATCAAACTGACCTGCCGCTTCCCAACAACCATGCATTTGTCAAATTTCTGCACCAAACCTGGCAAACAGCTTAAGTGTCACCTGTGCATTTTCGTTGGTTATGGAACAAACAGACAGACAACCCCTCCTGATGCAGCCGCTTTCAATCTCTGTCATGATGCTCTGCTTCGTTTCAAGGTACAAATTTTGCCATTTCCTGGCTATCAGCAGAACAGACGCCACATGAACTCAAGTGCAATTGAGGCAGCTTGATTTGCTCATGATGCCAGCAAAGTGCGGCCACAAAATGCAAATTTTCACAATGTCCTGCAGCATGCTTCTCAGTCGGTCCCAACATCAAGATGCAGTGCGCCGCTCGCTTCTCTGTGGTTGGAATTTAAAAAATTGGTGATGGTTTAGCTCCGGTTAAACCTAGTGTGTGCGTGATAGCTGACCCGAAGAAGACGTTGCTTCGCTCACGGCTTGTCGCAGTCATTTTTCCGCTTCTTGACGGCATCGTTTGGCAAGCCGTTCCTCTCGTTCCAGCGTCTGGGCCGCGCGCTTGGCATTCCTGGGTCGCAGTATACACGCAGACTTTCCCCTTCTTCACCCACCATTCATCTGAAGAACGAGCGCTTCACACCCTCTGATTATAAAGTGGCCGAGCAATGATGCACATCTGTTGCCCAACTGCGCATGCGCAGCGCACCTATAGCTACTGGGCATGCGCGATGCGTGCAGCGAGGTTGCGAAGTCGGCAGCGGCAGCAGCGCAACTCTGACATCCTGCGTGGCGCAGTTGTTGCTCAGCGCATGCGCATTAACGACTCTGGCTCGGCCCGGTGACCTTGGCTTTACATGGCGTAGTGAAGCTATCGCTTCAGCACACAGATGCCATATTTTTCTATATTTCAGCAAGATTTTCCTTTACAACCAGCTTATAAATATGTACTTCGGCAGACCTTTTACTCCAAAACAGGAATCAGGCTAGTTGTACACTACAGCTTCACGTGCGCTCTTTGTGTTTCACTTCAGCCCGGCTGTACAAGCATGCATGCTGGAAGCACTGGGAGTAAAGAGATGCCGTAAGTTTCGTCCAATCAGTGCTCTTAATGGAAGTGCATTGGGGAGTGAGAGAGCAGGAAAAACTTCTGCTTTTTCAAAATCTATTCCTTTCAGCCTTGAACCACGCTCCCCATGCTCTCTCTCCCTGCTGCCCTTTTCTTTGACGACCACTGAAGTGTGCACGACTCGGCTCTGCTGAGGCCTGTTTAGCTCACCTCGCACTTGCCCACGTCGAGAGCCCTGAGCCTTGGGCAGGAGCGAGCCAGGACTTCAAGGGTGGCATCCGAGACAGCTTCACAGCCCCGGGCATTGAGGTAGCGCAGTCGGTAACAGTGCCGGCAGACCTGCTTCAGCCCAGCATCCGACACTCGTTCGCACTTGGCCACACTCAGGTAGCGGAGGTGCGGACCCAGCTTGGCCAGTTCATACAGGCCGAAGTCAGTAACCTGAAAGGGGCGACAAGGTTGAGTGAGGCACTCCACCAGTAAGCTGAACTGGAAACAAATGGTTCAGTGTGTGCATTGGAGTTTGCAAAGCAAAATGGGCATATATTCAATGGCAACACAGTTCACAAGCACACCCATAATTGCCAAATGTGTTGCATGCATTCCAGCTCACATGACAATTACTGCAACGATACCAAAAATTTCTACAAGTGCAGCAGTGAGAAAACAACAGCTGGCCAGAACATACTTTTGTTCCTTTGTGTACAAAGGTCAAATGCAAAATGACTGACAAGCGCATGATGCTCGAGGTGCATGATGCATGATGCTCAGCAGCATATGCTGCTGTGCCTTGCAGTGTCCTGCATACAGTAGGTTAATGAACTGCAAGCAAGACACTGACACGAAACCGTGCATGGGCATTAGGAAAAAGTATGTTCTGGCTACCGTGACAACTGGTCGGCAGTTTGATCGCTGCCATCAAACACGCAAACCACATGATGCCCCACCTTCGCACTGACCCAGCACGACAACCCAACATTTTTTAAAATGTCAACCTAGTTCTTAGAAGTAAACGTCAACTTGCATTTTTGTCTGCTGGCTATCTCAATTTACTTGATTTACTCTTTTAATGATAATAGCAATTTCTTCTACAACAAAGCTCCAAGTACTGTCACTTGCATGCTAATTACCAAGATAAGTTGTTCGGGATGACAAAAACACCGAGAAAGACTTCAAATGACTTTTTACCACACAAGATTGCTGCATTAAGAGGGGACACACCCCTCTTAGAACTATTTATCTTATTTCTTGATAGATATTCATGAAACTTAACCAGTTTATGTATTTCAAAATGCTCATTTCAAATATGCTTTTAGTTTTTCTGTGAAACAAGTTGTTCTCAAAATATTATGTAATCTTTGTTAGAAACTTGCAGGTAATTTAATTATGTAACAGTAAAGGCCACAGTGAGCCGGTAACGGCACTAGCGATATTGTTGACGGCGCCGGTCCGCGACGCGCTTCACGGTCGTTCACGGTGCGGTTGGCAGCGCGCCATCCGCACTTCGACCTTCGCTCTGCGGAGACTGCGATAGTCCAGGCTCCTTGTGCCTTTTGCGTTTTCTCCGTTTCCGGGTGCCGAACCGATGAAACAAGTGATACTTCATCCACATGCGCTGCGGGGCAGACTCTCTCAAAATGGTGGCGCGCTTCTGGAGCAGACAAGCCTAACCCATGGCCTACCCAACCACATTTTGATCACATGGTTTTTCTAACCAATGACAACGCAGCGCGCACGTTTCTTTGTGGTCATTTTGTCCGCGAACGAAAAAATGCCAGCGTTGCTTACCGATTTAAAAAAAAAAAAAAAACTGGAGGCGCAGGTTTTTGAACGAGACCAAAACGGCGTCGGGGGAGCGCGCAGGTACCGAGCGACGGCGAGGCATGATTTGACCTCAATTTAGAAGGCAAATCGTGCACCTTCGGAAATTTAAATGGCTATTACTAAGCATATACTGGCTATTTCTTTCTAAATATTCTCTGTCAGGTGCAAAATGACCTCGTGAATCCGAATATGACAAAATTGGAAAACTCATTTTTTCCCGAATTTTCGGCCCGAAAGAGCCGTGTCACCCCTTAAATCACCAAAAAAAAGTCAGTATTTCATCCATCGAAAACAATATTCGCCAAAAAAAAAAGCGAAACGAGTTCTGAAATAAAAACAAAAAAATTCCGCCAAATTTTCAAAAAATATAAACTGAAAAGTCCAACTCCTAGTTATAACTGCGGCTGCTATAAATGGGCTCGACTGATTCGGAACCAAGGGTACGCAAATAACATGATCTTTCTTCTCACTGCTCAAAATAGCTACAGCAAGCTTCAGCACCAGACTCTCAAGTTGCTAGGAGAAGGAGAAGGCACTTAAACATTTGAGTGGAGTAAGGAAAGGAAAGGCAGGCAAACAGGCACAGGACTGGGCAGCACGAAATAAAAGCAGCTGCAGCACAATGATGACGGCAGCCACTGGAGTATGGGAGAGTGCACGCGTTAGGGCCTCAAAGCATTCACTGCCCACAGAGATGTCGTGCACATGTTACAAGTGTTGCTTTTCAAATAATATTGACGTATCCGTTATTTACATATTCTGGCAAAGTCTGGAAGCTCCTGTGCGTGTACGCAGCCTCCACAATCAAGCGCATCGTTACTCGCAGCTGGAGCTGATCGCGGAGGCCACGGCATGTGCATTTCAAAGGCTATTCCCGTGTGTGTCATGGAAAGTTCAGGTGCGACCCTTACACGGATGTTTTCTTAAATATTTCCTTCGGAAAAACAAGTTCCGGCCCGTACAGTACACAAGTGTGGCCCTTATACGCGTTTAATACGGTATCCAGCTTTCCGAATTAATGAGGTTTTACTGTATGTCCCAAATCACTGCTGTCACCCACTGCCTCTCCATTTCGATTCTTCTTTGGTGCAACTATAATAGCCTACTAGATAGAGGCTACTAGATGAATGACTGATAGATTTTCACTTATCAAGGCAACACTGTGGGCTATGCAGATATCGTATTGGAGGGCTCTTTAAATGAAGCAAAATCTCACCAAAGAGGTGTCTTTACGTTCTGCCTCCACTGAAATGCAGCAGCAGTGGGCAGTATCAAATGTATGACCTTAGGCTCATTATCTAAATGCCAATGCCACCGCATCTAATCCAACAAGCTGGTAACGTGGTGGAGAGATGAGACTAATTGAGATCTCCCCTAGAGTTCAATTAGACTCTCAAAATTGCAGAATAATATCTCTGAACACTACAAGTACAGAAAAGAAAGGCGCCCCTCACCTGGACACAGTCACTGATGCTGAGCTCCCTCAGCACGACACAGTAGCTGGCCACGCACTTGAGGGCAGCATCAGTGAGGCGCACGCAACGCCGCAGGAACAGGTGCGTGAGCTGTGGGCAGGCTCGGGCTAGGGCCTTGAGCCCCGAGTCTTCCAGGGCCTGGCAATCGGTGAGGTCCACGTACTGGAGGTACAGCTGGCCCCCCCCTGATGGAGCCAGGCCCCCCAGGGACTCGCTCACTTCCATGCTGGCGCCATGCCTCGGACGCACACTCGTAACCTGGTAGCACCCTGAGCATGCAAGACAAGCCTCCTACTATCAGTTCTGGTGAACAAACATGAGTTGGTCGGTCAATGACATTGTGTGAAAACAAAAACGGAGTGACTGACGCAGCGGAGAAGCTTCCCTGGGTGGCATTAGGGCTTTGGCATTGGGCAGTAACCAAATGACAGATACAAATCGTGGGGGAACACACTTGAGACACCGCCCCCTCAGGTTCACCTTCCCCACAATGGCATGACTCCCTATTTACCCCAGCTATAAGGGAAGGCGACTGTGTTGACGCTGCATGACAAGCATGCGCAGCAGAACTAAAGTAAGAAAATTTTCTGCCTTCAGGCTCAGGAAGTCATACTGTGCATACGTTCCAGTGTGGCTCCACTCTCTGCCAACAGGACAAAGCCTAGAGCAGTAATGCTTCTGGTAAAATGCAATTTGGAGCAATTTTCGGAGCACTAAAATTTCCAATTTGCAGCACTTTGGAGCAGAGGAACACTGATTTAAAGCACTCTGGAGCATTCAAATTTCGAATCTGGAGCACTTTGGAGCAATAAAACACTGCTTTAGAAGCACTCTGGAGCATGCAGCTTTTTGTTTCCTAATCTGTGTAAAGCTGGCAAACAACACTAGAAAAGTTTTAGTGTGGTGTAAAGATGTGTTACAACAATAACTTTGTTATTACTGTCACACAGACACACCTGGAAGGTCTTCAATTCTAAGTTTTACGTTGCATAAGAGAAAAGGGGACACCTTCGTGAAACACATCATACAATGAGTTGAACAGCCCGTACACTGCACATACCCTTGAGCACAGTGGCTCAAATGTGCTGATGTGTGGCTCTTAACTTTTGTTTACAAAGCTTAAGAAGCTTTATTAAATTTCCTCCACACTAAAACCTCTCCGGTTTTTAATTTATGTCAGCAAGTTGTCACACTTTCTTGTACACCTGTGCTTGCCACACTCAGAAGCAATTAATCAGACTCAGTCACCTCCTTATCCTTGTGAGCCAAGCCAGTTTTGATCTGTCCCTGTGCTGCCTGAAGCATCGTCAACATTTCTGCCTGTAGTGCGCACAAAGCCTGATTTAACACTGAACGATGCATAGAGCTCCATTTTTAGCAAATGGCAGAGCACCAGTGTCACTATGTTGCACAACTGAAATGAATGGCAAAGTGCAAACACAGCACCTCTGTGCAGCTGTGCCCATTTGTAATGAACACTGGCCTAGCACGAGTAAGATAAACGTGGCAGTTAAAATCGGATGGCGTGAAAGTCACTGCGTGCTGGAATGCACAGCGTGGCCACGTTCTTCATCGCCAATGTCCATGTGTGTCAAAAATAATGAGCGCACAACGCGAGAACAATACGCGTTACATTTATGCGGCAAAAGGCAGGAAAAAATACTCCATGAGAGCCCAGCATTGCCCTATCTCGCAGAAACTTTGAGCTCACTGCAAGGCTACCCAAGTAAGTGTGAATCTTGTGGGACAGATGAGGAGTGGATCGACACTAATGCATTGTCAGCGCTTCTTGTCCCCCTCTCCTTTGAAAAAGCTTGCCATCAAACCTGTGCAACCGCATGGCTCTCAGCCTAAAGTGCACGGGCACATTGTGCCTCGCAGCCATTTTCACCGTCGGCCACGCTGCCCAAGATTTTGACAAACGGGCTTTACAAGAGTAACTGCCATTTACTCAGTACAAAAAGTTGATTGCCCAGCATGAAGCTCTGTCTACGCATCGCTCGTACCATCAGCGCGGGCTCCCTCTACAAGCTGTCGCTCGCCAGCAGTCAGCAATAGTGTTCCTGTATATCGAGAACATGTACAGAAACACTAGGCATCAATGACGATATTCTGGTAGGTGCAATATGCCGTATACACGGAAATCACTATATCTGTACACGTGAATCATACCACAAGATTACCGCATAAACGTGTGTAAGTGCCTTACCCATGTACGGGCTGCACCCTGTTTTCTCCAAGGAAATATTTTTTTTCTTTAAATCCTTGTAAGGACCGCACCATGACTCATGCAGGAATAGCCTTCGAAATGCACGCGCCATGGCCTCAATGATCAGATCCGGCTGCGAGCAACGGTGTGTTTGATTGTAGAGGCCGCGCAAGCGCACAGGAGCTTGCAGGTGCCGCTCACGGATGGCGTCCAAGGCTGCGGCTCATCATCATCGTCGTCAACTTTTTCCTCTTCCGCAAGCTCCCGCTATCCATATCAGCATCAGTATCACCAGCCTGTTGTGGTTGCCTTCCCCTGCTTTCACCGCAGTTGTGGCTTTAGTGTGCTGCCGCTGAGCGTTGCAATTTACGCACGATGGGCAAGCCCCTTAATGGCTACACAGCAGGGGAGTTTGCTCTCAAACACGGCAAGCGTGCGCTGGGCAGGAAATTCGCCGTGGCCGAGAAGTGAGTCCCGACGATGATGCAACCAAAAGGATGCACTGAGGAACACAAGCTGCAAAAAGCGCGCTTTCCAAGGCAAGTCGTGCAAGTTTCCCAAACTGGAGGAAGGGCTGCTCTGCTACGCAATTGAAGTGCAGAACGATGGCTACGCGTTGACAGTGCCCATGCTGTGTGACTTCTTGTGGGATGAGCGTGCGCCAGAGCATAGTACCAGCTTGGAGTCGGAAGACTCCATGAGTGATGACTAAACAAGGAATAAATCCCGCTCATTCTCCGATTGGTGTGTTTTACTTAAAAAAAAGTTTTTTTTTTCACACATCGTATGTATGGGCCGCACCCCTAAAATTGGCCCTCGAATGTGAGAAAAAAACAGCGGCCCTTACACGCGTTTATACGGCAAATAGTGCGGCGGCACAGTGAGCAGTACCATACTACACGACCAAGCACTCAAGAAAAAGGTTTTAGCTGTTAGCGAAATTGATGAAGGGAAGGTAAGAAAAAATATAATCACAAAGAACTAAATATAACAGAGCACAATGTAAGCATACATCCGTTGTGAGCTGCAGGGAGTGTGGGGGAAGGGGGGAGAGTTGACTTAAATTTGGAGTTGAATTTTCTTGGTTCGTAAAGGCTGCGGAAAATTACGGTAATAGGAAGGATATGGGAGAGGCCTTTGTCATGCAATGGATGAGTCAGACTGCAAAAATGTAAATTATGGTGCTTTAACATTCCGACGTGACACATGGGCTATGAGGAACGCCGCAGTGGAGGTGAGGCCTCTTGATTAATTTAGACCACCTGGACTTTTAACATGCATTGACATCACACAGCATATGGAGTACAATTAAAAAATACTCACTTTGTGTTGAAATTATTAAAACAATAGGCAGTTTCAGCATAGAATACACAGACAAACTCAAAAGGATTGCGTACGTGTAAAAAATAGCAGGTTTCACAGTATGCATGCGTGAAACGCTATTTCTGATTGAGCCACAATGTGTGCTCAGGTAGCAGACTCCATTTTTCAAGTTTTGCATATGTAACTTTTGCTTAAGCAAGGAACTAGCGCTCCCAAAATAGTGACGCGCTCTAAAGCGGGGCCCTTATTTCGTGATGAATTCGTTGCTGTTACCGCGTTTTTCAGTACACACAAATTATAAGTGGCACATAGGGCTTTCACTTTGTCTTATCTCATCTATAGCAAAATGGATGGGAGATAAATTTGCTCATTTATTTTTTTATTTCGCTCGACAATTCAGCAGCTGCTAGGCTTAATGAGAGATTGGTTTGTTCACAAAAATGGTTAACTTTTAAGAAAACAAGATGGCGCCAAAATGACTGAAGTTTTCATCGCAAATAAATGTGCTGCTGTGACATGCATCATTATGTCCCTCATAATGCTCGCATTTAGCATACGTAAACATGCATACACTATTCTGAAGCACCTGTAATAATGTATGCTTCGAAATGAGAATTCATTATCCACACATGCCTACTGTGTAACACTGCTGTGAAAAGAATGTACAGTCTCCCCCCTAATCTGCATATCAAGACCTTTAGAATATTTTAGAGAAATGATGGCACAAGTCAGTGAATGACATAACTGAAATGAGAATGCCAGAATGCTTACCAGTGACATCAAGGCGTGACAGGTTGAGACATCGCGTGACCACTTCAGAGACACCCAAGTCAGTCACCTGGGAGCAGCCGCGCACTTCCAGTGTCCGCAGCTGAGGGCACCTTCGGGCCACAGCACTCAGGCCACTGTCCGTAAGGCAGAGGCACCCGTTCAGGCAGATGCGCTCCACAGCGGAGCACACACCAGGGGTGTCCCGACTCAGCAGGCGAAAGAGTGTGCGCAGGCCTGCAGCAACAGAGGTGTGGGAGTTAACACACCTTGTCTGTGTGGTCTTCACCATGAGAGCTTGTCTTATGCAGTTAGTAAAAAGCTTAGAAGTTTTTCACATGACAAGATTAGCACTTAGCACCTTACACAAACAGCCTCACAAGCTAGGAGACGATTGCTCATTGGCAGATGAGTTAAGGCTACGCTTCAGTGTTTCTCTACGGATATGCCTTTGAAAGCGAATATTTTTCTACCGCAATTCACAAGCAGCAGCTTGTGTGCTGCATGTTAGTTCTGTGTGCTAATTTTGCAAATCTGTCATACATATCCCTCGACCTTTTCCAGTGACAGCTTAAACTACTAAGACAGGCATGCTTGTTGTTTTTCTTTAGCTTTACCCAACAGTGTGATGTGTGATAGCAAGTTTCTGAGCTAGCACTTGGTGCAATTTGAGGACTGCATAGTTGTTTTTTTTTTTCTGTGATGCCTGTGGCACACTGTTGAAAATGCAAGAGGTACACAAATACAGTGGCTTGCCAAAGTCTGAGCTACTCTATTATTTGAGAGCAGCTATTCGCACTCATCAGCTTCATCACCCCCTAGTTCCCTCTTCGTTTCACTGGCATAAGTTCACCGAATAAGCAATTTGTCTTAAGAGTTTGCTAAGACTCAAAGACGGCTTGCATAGCCAGCAGGTCATTCTTTGCTTTCAAAGCACGAGCAACACTCACCCTGGTCGACGGGCAGATGCTCCGATGAGAGCACAATGCTGGTCCACAGGCGTGGCTCCCAGGCCAGGAAATACCACCGGCGGCAGACGCGTGCACAGCGACACAGCTCATCACTCGACAAGCACGCAAGCACGCGGAGCAGGAGGTCGTCTGGCAATCGGTCAAACAGGCATCGCGTGCTTGCCGGTCGCTGATGGTGGCCGCTGCCTGTGGTCGTGGTCGGCCATCCCGGTGCAGACAGCAGCGTGTGGTAGCCCAAGTCTCCTGGCGAGGAGCTGCGAACCTTGGGAAGGGCACCACCGAGGCCCGACCCCCCGGCCACACACTCCATGGCTCAGCTACCCCTACAGCTACACAGGGGTCCCCAGGTGGTGCCAGGAACCCCTGTAGATGACGGCAAGAAGGGAAGGAGGATGCGAGGAGAGGCGTGCTTCACTTCGTTGAGCAACAACAACACTTTTAGAGGACCCCCAACTACAACTAGTGCCAAAAGCATTAGCAACTATCATCAATAAAGATCGCATTACTGCAACGTAAATGTATCCATATTATCCCAGCCATCTGGATCAAAGAAAAAAAAGTCACTAATGTCTGAACTAGGAGGCTTATATCTCCACCCACCAAGTATTCAAAAATCAATACACAGGGCCCTTCGTTTCAGCGTTTCTTTTCTGTTTTCTCAGAATTTCGTGAGGGAATCAGGTGCTATTTTCTGAACAAACCAGGTTTTAGGAATTACTTCCACAATCTGAATTTTTTGGAGATATTCTGGCAGCAAAAACAACTATAACTATTATCAGTTGTTCTGCTGTGGAATACAAAACGCTCTACCTAGCTTACTACTTTCATAAACAAGTGACATTTGTAGGTTTTGTTATGAACTTGTTTACCAAATCAAACCTATATTTTTTTCTCATTCATTGAAATTACCTTGTTTCATACATCACCATCCCTATACACAGAATTTCTGCATTTGTATTAGCTGTGCCCACTTTTGCATGCAGACTAAACATATTCATTCATCAAAGCGACAATTTAGAATGCAAAACAGTGTTACAGAAGGATGTCATTAGCGTGGGCAGCACATGATACAACCGTGTCAATAGACAGCATCCGGCTGCCTGCTTCCTACAGATGCTATTTGAACTTATCCTACGATGAAGTAATGCCATGGATACCATTCACTAAAAAGGTCTCAAATCACCCACAGTGAAAACACCGCTCTATAATGTCTTCGTGACATCTGTAGTTTCTGTGTGCGGTGCCTTCAGGTTTTTTCACTGCCAAGTTACACTTTCTTCAAGGTATCTTTGCTTTTGCCCAAAATCTTTATCTATTAGGGCAAGGGAACTACTGGAGGCATTTCATATAAGGAAGAGAGACGTATATTGTGTTAGCGATACATCTGTGAATCTATACAAATCGGAGATGGCATATCTTGAACGGTTCTGTTGATAGCGGTGTGTGTGACCTGGTATCTGCACGTGATCGGGTTTTTTTCCTTATATTTGCTGCGCTGCCAGTGAATAAAGTTAGATAAGTTTAGCGCTAGTCCTGTGTGCCTCTGTCTTGTGTTCGTCTTGGTCGCACTACAGTTCTTTTGTTACAGTATGCACCATCTAGCCCAACAAAAAGTTCTTCTAAAAAAAAAATGCATTCACAAAAAAAAATCACTCAGATGGCAAGGGGGTCACAGTAACAAAAAACTTAATGAGAAAAGCCTGAATGTTATAAAACAATATATTTTTCAATGAGAGTAACTACACAACTATTGCTAGTGTCCCTGGGTGGAATAGAAAAAAACTTGCCAACATTTCACACAGTGCAAAGAAGCAGTAAACATTCCCTTGTTACCCCTGCTAACGAAAGACTATCCCACAGTAGCTGCAATGCTTGTACGCACTACTTTGCCAAATACTAACCACTGCTATTTTTTTTCTCTTTAACAACAGCCACTGACATAGATGGCCACCAGCAGCCAAGTGGGCCTCTAAAGCTAGAATGAAAAAGTTTGAGCCCAAAAGATAGAGATGGAGAAAACAGACAAAAGGACTGGCAATAGACACAGGCCAACCTCCGCATCTTATACCCTTGTATTTTGGGGTCAAACTATTTCATCTCAGCATGTGTACCAATGGCCTAACCCAAAGTATTCTTGCTATTAGTTTCTTTTCCTTTTGTCATGCCTACCTTTCAAATAAGTTACGAATGCACTTAGAGGGTCCCTGAAATGCGGTTCTGAAAGTGGCTATCAAATGTGAGCATTATGTAGAGTAAATTCTACTGAGTGTGCATGCTGTGCACAAGTTCTCTGTGAAATGATAATTGACAAATTTTTTTCCAGCTGTTGCACCTTGCGGCAACTTGCAGTGCTGGGCTTTTGCCCGAAAGTTCGCACACGACCTCATGCAGTGCACGTGACAGCAGCAAAGGGCCGTCATTGGTGTATGGTCAGCAGGAGACCACGGCGTCTCCCTTTCCACACTTTCCTGTACTGTATAGCCATGACGAGAGACTGAGTGGCAAAAAAAAAAAAGTAAACAACTGAGCTGGGCCGTTTTTAATAGCCAATATTTCTGGCGCTTTATATATGCTACACGAAAAAAAATTTTTCGCGAGGATGATAGACAATGCAGTATCTGTCAGCATTCCCGCATTTTTTTACCCTCGGTGAACACCATTTCAGTGCCCCTTTATGTAGGACTCTGATGAAAGCTACCTCATTCAAAGCATAATGTTTACGTCACCAACGCAGTTAGCAATACCAGAGAATGAAGATTCGATACACAGAGGTCTGCACCTGGTATAATCATACTCTGTGAGGGCTTACATTTGGAAAGCTCCAAAAATTTCTACGTCATGCGGTCAGCAAACAGCAAAGCAAGTTGTTCAAGTCTCGGGGGAGGCCTCCCTCAAAACAATGCAAAACAAACAAAAAACAAACAAAAAACATAAGACTTACACAGACTAGGGAAGCGCTGCACTGTGCCCATAGCAGCAACGACTCTGTCATGGCTCGAACTCCTCAACATGCCCATCTGGACAGAAAAAAGATGGGAATAGAATCTTGTTTCACAAATACAAAAACACTTAACAGGAAAATTCCTTGCAGGTTATAACTAGGGCAAAAAAACAGCGCGAACAAACGGGGACTAGACGAAGAATACACAGGAACAAGCGCTGTTTTTTTGCATTATGTATCACCAACTCGCCCGCTTATCTATCCTGTTGTATAACTAGGGGTTGGACTTTTCAGTTTTTCATTTTTGAAAATTTGGCAACTTTTTTCGGTGTTGATTTCAGAATGTAACTTCCTTCTTTTTTTTTTTTTTCGGCGAATAGTACTATTAATTTCTATATAGCAATTTTCAGTTTTTATTGGTGAAATATATGTCGTCTTTGTGCGGTCAAAAATTACACGTTTATCTTGGCCCTTCTTTTTTTTTATCGAACGAGCAGCTGATGCAGCAGTAATTAAGACACAAATGATGTATTCAAAGCTATGCTTGCAGAAGGAAGCTGTTGCTCTGGACGAGAGGATCACTCATCATGTGGTCGGCATAGCAACGACAGCGATGGAACTGCCGTTTAACTGTTATGGAAGCCAGACCCTGACATTTTCATGCCGCTGGTTTCGTGTTGACAGTTGCTTGTCATGGTTTCAAAAGTTGTCAGTGTCCTTACAGTAATGCTGTGGAAAAACCTATTGAACCAAGAGACGGCTGTAAGCCGGTGATACAAATAGGAGGAGACAATGCTATGTTAGCCGACAGTGCTTGGCTAGGAGGTGGAGCCTCCTGATATACGACTACCTCAAAGCTCACAACCACGGCACTAAATTCCAAAAATACCCTTGCATTCCTGGTTTCAGCACTTTTTAAATTTTCTCCTGTGGCCTACTGTAACTGGTACTCAATAACCACGTGGTTGTGATATGCATGTCAGGAATACTAACCTTTTTGAGTTGAAACTGAATTTGAAAAAAAAAAAAAATGAATTCGGCGTACTTTTATTGGCATTTCTGGTTTGAACCGAGAAGTCTATCCCATAGTTATAACACTGTCACAAAGCCGAAGGATAAATGAACAATTCTCCATTACGCACCACACTGCAACCAATTTCAATGCTCTAGCAATGAAAACCAATAAAACCTTGAGCAAAAAGTCGGCACTAAGGGCAACCATTACAACGCATACGTGGTCTTTATTCTTCATTCTGCTGGAACTCTTTTGACTACGCTCATGACATGCTAAAACAAATTAGAAATCGAGCCAGCAGTCTGGTGCCCATAGAACCCAACACCCTGACCTGAGGGCCTGCCAAGTTCTGGTGCACAGCATCATTCCACTGCTATGAAAATTAAGAACAACTGTCCATTCACACCTACACGGCAGAATGATTTAGGCACCTAGCACACAAGAATTGTAAAAATTACACTTTCACCACAAGTCTCTTGAACTGTCGTAACAAGCTATGTGCTTGCCTTAACATCACAATCACAGCCACATAGTGCAGATTACACAATATATGAAGCTACAATAAAAAGTTTAAATATCAATGTCAAATGCAGACAGTATTATTATGCTTATGGGTTTGAAAATATCAATACAATAAAACAGCTTACTTCACAAAACTGCAACTTGCAGGAACTCTTTAAAGGAACTATGCAATGAATATTAAGTCGCTTGTAAATGTTTTCAATGATTATAAATGATGCTAAGAAGCATTCACACCAAGTATGAGTCTTCGGAACTAAGCCGGCAATTTATTATGAATTTTTAGAAACCGTGTTTTTTAAAATTTGCGGGCCGATTGGCGTGCTCGTAGTGACCGATTTGGAAACTAAAATCGTTAAAAAATGCGTCACTGTACCCTTGACGTCGCCAGGCCACCACACGCCCTCATTCACTGGAGCCACGGCAGCCACGACGTCACAGGCACACTTCCGGTAGCCGTGAAAATCGTCTGCTCGTGCCGCCGAGCAACCCTCTCGGGCAAGCGCGAGCCAGGGCATTGCCTTCGCGCATATGGTTTCAATTTTCCTCTGCCGGCTCCTTCTGTAGGGAGTTACGGAGCCACTCGCAGTGGCTCGCCGAGTCGGTACTGTAGTCGCTGGCATTCAGCCGGTACGGCGTGAACGCATAGGGCTCGATGCCCACCGCGGCCGTAAGAGCGAGCAGTCGCGCCTTGAGGTCCGGATCCATTACTGCTAACTACAACAGACGAGAAGCAAAGAAACCCAACGTGCCGTGCAATCACGCCGCCGACGCTGCTGCTGGGGTGCTAGGAGCGACAACCGGAAGTTGCAAAAGAAACGTCAGCGGATGACGTATTCATGGGCGGGGCCCAGTCCCAGAGCTGTTTTCTTTATTTTTTTCTGCTGCCCCGCGTGTACGAGTTGAGGAGGGAGAGAAGGAGTGTAATTTTTAATCGTCTATATCTTCAGTGTTATTGATGCTAGCTTAAAAATTCCTGCGTTGGGGTGACGAGTGATGAAATGCCTATCTCTCGTCTGCTTTATGTAATCTCAATTAATTTATTGCATAGTCGCTTTAAGAAGCTAGCCAAATTTAGCACACCACACATGATAGCAAAACTAAATTGTGGTGTTTAATGGCGATGAGGAATGCCATAGTGGAAAGCTCCGGATTAATTTACACCACTTGGGGTTCTTTAATGTGTGCTGACATTTCACATCCAGCGAAACGCATCCAGCCAGCCTAATATACAAGGTTCCTTTGTAGCATTACACAGAAGTTTCATGACCAGTAAGAAAGTATCAGGGCCCCTGGCTGTGACCCCTTATCGAGAACTGTGAGCAGCAACTCGCATGCTCAAGCTGTGCAAGCATGTTTGCAATTATATCTTTGCAAGCATACTGCAAAGAAAAAGATAACACCACGGTGCTGTTTGCGGATTAAGAGAAAAAAAAATGAAAGCCATGAGACATGACCAGAAGAGAACAGAAATCATGTACTGGCCCACCTGTGTCCCCATGTCTGAAGTTCTTTTTTGCGTGCAGAGAATTAATAACGAATATCAGTTAATGCAAAATATTGGTCACTCCGAGAACTGTGTTGGAGGAGGGAGCCTGCAACAGCATTTGGTAAATTTGCCAGGTAATTATACTCCATTTCATACATAGCAGGCAATGCTGCAGAGGCTGTAGAAGTAGTGCATCCACGAAACGATGTTACTCGACCATGCACCATTCATTCTCGACCCCCTGGCGAGTGTTTAGATGAAAGCAACGAGCGGTGTAAGATTAACTGGTAACACTGAAAATCACGTTCAAAGCTGTGAGGCGCTCAGTGTTTGGGGCTTCCGAGCGTGAACTACTCTTTAGGCGCAGCTGGAGTCAGTGCGATTCGCCCTACCAGCTGCATATCATACCGTTACATGTAATTCTTACTTCTGCAAGTCTTCACAAGTTGCACTATGAAAATCTTCTTAAAGGTAAAACGAAATGCAGGAGGTGACCAGTTACAGTACCCAAGATTTGCCTCAATGAAATATGACTGTGTTCACGTTGGTCGTATGGCGAACTACTTTTAGGCGCGGACTTAGCGTGCGTGAATAGGCGCGCCAGCTTTGGCAGCGTTGCCTAGTATGTATGGAACAGAGTATAATGCAAGCAACATCAAGCCCACCGCCTTCGAGCAGACATGACAATTGTGGTCCCTTCCATGTTTAACCATGTGTGCACCGCATTCACCAATGGCAGCACATTAACGTGCCCATACCTGCTGAAATGTCATGCTGCTTGATGCTTACATGACGCAAATGACACAAGCTGTAAGAAGTGCATGTGTTGCAAGCATGCCTTAAAGGTGCACTAAAGAGGAACCTGAACTCGTCTTTTTACAGCGGGAACTCCATTTATACGTTCCGGGCATTCTCAGAAACTTCAAATTATTATCCTGTGCGGCCGACTGCTCTAATTAAATCGGATTAAAAGTCCCGGCTCCCGCCCTTTCTTGAACTCAACGCAGTAGGTAGGCGGAGTCAAGTCCCGTGGCGGCTTCGGTTTTATTTAGTTTTTTTCTAGGTTTCTGTGAATAAACATTTTTCAGTCACAGACAATATAGCCGCACTTTTTGATTTACGTACTGCTCCGCCGATGGCAGAGCGGCAAGCCGCCACGGGACTGGCTGACGCGTTCGCTGACTCCTCCTACCTACTGCGTTGAGTTCAAGAAAATAGCTGGAGCCGGGACGTTTAATCCGATTTAATTAGGGCAACCGGCTGCACAGGACAATAATTCCAAGTTTCTAAGAATGCCCGGAAGGTGTAGATAGAGCTCCCGCGGTAAAAAGATGAGCTCAGATTCCTCTTTAGTGCACTTTTAATCTTTATCCACCAAAGCTGGGTAAGCCCATGAGGTGCAGAGTCCCAAGATGGGAAAAGTGTTTTGAGGTGCAGTCCCAGAATCATGTTGAGGTGCAGCAATGCTTCACTTCCACAGCACAACTGAAGGGGAGGAGAGGGTAGCAGCGCCTCTGATCTTCTACCAGTGCTAGGGAAGCCCCAGCAAGCCAAATGAGACCCAACGTGGCAGCACACACACACGAAAGAACTTAATGCCCGTAAGTATGCCCATGAAAGAGTGCTTGAGATGACATTTATGGCAAGAGAATAACATTTCATCATCAGGTGAGTCCCAATACAAATTTGTCTGTGCTCGCGATTCTTGACTACAACCTTTTCCTGTGCAATATTTTTCTGACACTCCCTACACCTGAATGCTTAAATAACGAGCTAAGACATTAAAGCTGGCGGTGAGGTGCAGCAAGGCATAGTCGAAATAAGCGTGCTGTGCTCGGAAAGGCAAGTATAATGACAACTTGATATAAGGTAAGAGACGGAGCAAGTTTGTAATACAATTTGCAAAGTGTACCCATGAAGTTGTATGAAATACAAACTGCTGTGGCATTGCCATTTTCCTAATTATTTCTTTCACATGCCACGAAAGCAGCAACCTTTTTACTTAACAGCTGCGGCAGCACTGGTTCCTGCACAGCTTGAGCATGTCAGTTTCTGGTTGAGGTTCTCTACAAGGAGTTACATACATACCTGGAACTAAGGTTTAAGCCACAAGTACTTATTCTCACTACACATTAAAACATCACCATGCCTACCTTTAGGCAATCATGAGGTGCTTACCTCAAGCAGAATTTACCGTGACTTGCTTTGATACGTGTAAAGTCTTATGCTGGATGTTACCCCATGAACTTTTTGCAAAGCATATCATTTTTGAAATATATGAAAAAGAACCACTTTCAACACAGAGAGCTCCTTTGTTCTTAGAGGGCATTGTGAAATTTAACTTCTTTTGAGCCCCATGTCATGTGCAGGCTCTGCAAAACTGTAGTTGGAGGGGTCCTTTTAATGAAAACACTATATACATCCCTCTTTCTTGACTTAGTTTTCTCGCTCTAATGGCTTATGTATGATATGAGGCATATTTCTGTTGACAGTCATCAGCTCAATTCGAGTGGTGACTGCGTATTCCACAAGACAAAGCAAGAACATTACCGATACCGTACATACATCCCATATTTTGGCTAGCTCTTTGCAGCTTGAGAGGTCACCTACAAAAATGATGCTAAAAAATCTCTTTTTATACAAACAGCACACATAATGTTATCAAAAGGCATTTGTTTTCATGGGCTAGTTGTGCAGACTTTTGTGAGCAGCACAACAAGCGATTCTGTACTAAAATTTCTTCCTGTTTCGCTGCCATATCCATGTGTACGTTTAGTTTTACTGTTAGCCTCAACAGAAAAAAAAAAAACAGCAATACCACATGTAAAGAATAAAAACGTGTTTTTCCTTGTCTGAAAGAAAGCGAACTGGGAGCTACGATGGCTGCCTTAGTGGAGTTCTTCCCAACCAGCTGGAAATTGCTTATGACCACTGAAAATCTGTGCCAGTTCAAATTCATCAAACTATGGGCACATGCACGGCTGGTAGCCAACTTGAACCATCCTATGGCACTGTATGCCATGACACACGGTTAGCCTGAGCCATGGAAAAAGCTTTCCAGAACTAAAGAAGCATGTACACCACACAACAGATACCTAAGGTGCCCTCAAACCCCTCTGATTACCACTGGCATTTTTTTTTATTCTGAGGCCCTCTCCTAATAAATCTTACTGCCTAACAATGTGCTCATGGATGTCGCTTTCAGTGACACAACTTACATTTAACAAGTTTAGCTAGCATTTAACCGCAAGGATGGGTCTCAACAAGACTGCCTTAGGGTACCTTTAAAGTGCTCAGTGCAAAGAAAATATATTAGAACCCATCTTTTGACTGGATAAGACAGTATGTGCCCGTTGCTACCTTTACAATGGAATTATAAGCAGCTTGCCATGCTTTCATTAGAGGACTGCATACGTATGGCTTCATGCAGTATAGCATGCCAATGAGAACAGCACAGTGCTCGTGAAATTAGGCTCTGCTCTTTTTGTACTACCTTCTTGATGACTCCAAACAAGTCATAGTGAGCATGCTATTCATGGAACCAGGAATATTTTCTAAACAAACTAAGGAGCCTTAACCCGAAATCATAAAGTCATTTTTTTCCACCCCGAAAGCAATACCGACCATCCAAATATGTGACTCTGCCAGCCCATTTTCATAACATTCACTTCGTTCACAGACAGCTCCTCATTGGTTTATGAGTTGTTCTTGATAAAATTCATTCTCAATGCTACGGCACCTCTTTTTCCTCTTCCACTCCCATCTTCCTCCCTTCCCTTACGGCGCGGTTCAGGTGTCCACCGAGTTGTGGGACAATTACTGCGCCATTTCCATTCCTCAAAAACCATTTTTTTTTATGCAAGAGAGAACGCCAGTAAACATTGCGATCGAAAATGCCGCTGTTTCGGTGCCGCAGGTTTAATTCTTTTCATCACGTCGATATCCACCACGAACGATATCCATCATTACTGAGAACTTACAGGTAGACACAACGCAAATTTGATCCACATGCCACTAGATGTAAGTACAGTACTGCCGCGTTGCTTACGAACAACAAACGCATACAAACGGCTAAGTCCTCCAATGCTAAGCGTACAAAAGCGACAGCAAAAACATAACCGATGATTTCTCGCAACCAGAAACCAGAAAAAAAGTATGGTGCTAATGAAACGCGAGAAATCAGAATCAAAACTCATTCCCTCTCAGAGGAAAATATCGCGATCGCGCAATTCTGATTTCTTATAACTGCTCTCAAAGGCGCGGATGCGCCCATTAACTTAACAAAAAGCACGAGACACCGTCAGAACGGCACACGTATTAAAATCCGTTATGTGGAACACGGGCGATTCATGCGGCATACATCGCAAGCGCGCAGCCTGGTCAGGTAATGCTCCCACGGATTTCTACCGTCAGTTTGACAGTTCACCCTCGACAGCGGAGCGCGCAAGACACTGCTCACTGTGCGTACCGAAGTGAACTTTTCGATCGAATACAACGTAGCTCGTAGCCCCCCCTCCCAACGCTGCAACAAACCCGCCAGGTCAAACACCGCAAAAATGTCAACGTCAAGAGCACGGGGCACTTCCAAAGCGACAGGTTATTAGGCCTAGAACCCTCTTCTCCTCCTTGGCAGGGCCTCTAAAGAATGCGAGACATTTCTCGATCGGCGTTTGGCAGCCCGCGCGGGATGAAAACTAGAGCCGTTGCTTCAACGAAATGTACTCACCACAAGACAATGAGTATTCCAGAATTAACTTGTTGCTCATATCCCAAGGAGCACTGGCGTAACATGCACACACGCACCACCACCAACAGCCGCAGCCACAACAAACTTCACAAGAAAAACACGCCGCTGACGCAAAAGCGCAGCAGTGGCGCCCTCTCTACCCTCTCCCGCCATTGAAGGGAAGCATACCGTTAAACGGACCGGTAGTCGCACCATCGTCACTTTAATAAAGCGTTTGCCACATACTTTAGCAACTGCCACATTCACGACTGCGGGAACACTCTAACCGTAATCACAAGCGTACATTAAGAAGAATCAATTTTCCAACTTGCACGTTGCTAAATTTTTTTTTATCACAACGGCAAACAACGTAGCCGGAACGAGTTATGCAAACGGAAGCGATGTGCACGTCGACAACAGCACAGAAGCACATACGCTCTCACACAGTGCCTACAGAAAGATCACAACAAAACCTTCTAGAAGTTGTGAATAAAATCTAACTACTGAACGTTCGTTCTGGCGGCACACGTGCGAGTACATTGCGATTGTACAAATGTCGCACTTAAGGGAATGGGGAAGCGAAAGACGGGGGAATTCGCAGAGCTATGTCTCGTTTTACAAGGCACCGCGCAATGGGACAGAAGAGAGGAGGCGGGTCCGGAGGGGCAAGAAGGAGAGTTCGAGCACATCCAAGATAGTACTGCCGCTCCCGGCAGTGAACACCACCGAAACCTCCTCCCCTGCACACCTCCTCGCCCCAGCGCTCAGGAACGAGCGGCCCGCGTTTCGGCACTACCGGTTTCAGGCTTGCCCCCAAGCGCCGTCCGTACTCTGGCGTTTCTTTCCTCAACGGAGAAATTATTAAGGAACAGTCCACGAGATCGGAATGTAGGCACGAAAACAGGGCCAATCGTATCACCTCGCCGAGGCAACGAGATCTCGCCGTTTAGCAGCTGGCCGTCGTCCCCAGCGGCAGCGGCGCGTCTCCTCGCGGGTGTCGTCTGCTCCGCTCGGCAGCAGACGACTTCCGCCCCGCGCACCCGCGAGCGCGCGCTCGCTCGCTCCGGCGTTTGTCCGGCGCCGCGCTGACGGCGACGCCTCGCTCTCTGCGGCCGGGTTCAGTCACCGAACGAGGTTGCCGCAACCTTGGCACCGATTTTTCACAACCGTTCCGTGCTTTGGGGCAAGTAGCGACCGCGTTCGACTCGCACACCGTCTCTACTAAAGCAGGGATTAGAAGCTCAAATGCATGAGATGCTTCCAATGGCGGTCACTGCGTTCGGTACTGAGGCATCGCGCGAGAAAAAGGTCTCTTAACAGTGAGGCCAAATCACTGCTGGAGTGACCTTTCTTTGAGGAAGGGAAGCACAGCTTGCGCTTGACGGCGGTGATTTTCGACAACCTCGAAACAGACACCGTAGTAGTTGTCAGTCGCTTCACTGGCTTCACAACTCGCGCTATGCGGCGGACGCGGGTTACTGCCGGGCCTCTGACGCTAAGGAAGCAGCAGGCAGCAAAAAGAAAAAAAGTTTGCGACTTGGCGCAGGCGTTTAGACAAAGAAAGAAAGACAGACAAGTCAGGAGGAAGGATACGGCGCTGAGATTAACCTCAGCCGCAGCCCGGCCCACACCACCACGCATAAATCAGCATTCGCGCGCGCGCGCCTCAGAGAGCACTTTAAAGGGCACACACAACAGCACCGTACCAGTGTAGTACGTGCTACGGCAAGACTGCGGTTGTTGCGCGAGCGCTGCGGCCAGTTCGCATTCCGCCCACCTAGCTGATTACCTTGGGCTGAGGCGCGGCGGCAAATTGCAGCGCGCATGCTGGCCCGACGAGCATTTATCTTGGGACGGAAGGGGGGAGGGAGCAGAAATGGGCCTCGGTTGTGGGCTGGCCACAGCCACATACGCAGGAAAGGGAGGAGGGATGAGAAGAAGAGGCTAGCCGTAGCGGTGATGACGCAAGGCCCCGAACTCTATGGGATATGGGCGCGCTCCGGAAGTCCTGGTCGGTGGTGCATCCACGGCGGCGAAAACATCCCGACTGGCGGCGCGCGCGCGGTCGTTACTCGTGGTATGATAATAACAATGTCGGATACCGTTCGTCGAAGCCGCGGACGACCGCCGTGCCGTCTTAATGTGCGCCCCGCAATCGAGCCAGTCAGCGCGTACTTTGTCCGAACGAGCCTGCAGACCGTTGAGCTAAACTGGGCGAGCGCCGCCGCCGAGGCTGCCCGACTCTCGAATTGCGGAGTCCAGACCGACGACGCTTCAGGCCTTCACCGCCGGCGCATGGACGAAAGTGTACTTCAAAAGCTCCAATGCGAAATGAGACAGGGTTTGTTCTTCTATAGGACACGCAATCCGCGTTTCAACGTCGGGACTGGAATGTATACCGCCAGAGGCCTCCAAGACGTCAAAAGCGAGCGAATGAACGAACCACGAGCTCCCATGAAGAAAGACGTCAGAACTTTTCTCTTCCGCAATAAGCTGTGGTACTTCGATACATGAAGTTGCCGTAACGACAGCCCATTCTGCAGCAATCAATACACGGCGGTTGGATACGATACGGGTAGAGAACAATACCCACTCTCCAACAGGAGCTGTTTTTTTTTCCGCATTTGATACCCCCCGCTCAGCATACCACGCTAGCTCAGTACCGTCTGCAACACGGAAGAAGCCCGTGACGTGAGATCAAACGTCGAATGAGAAGAATCCAGCCGCCACGCGACCCCCCTCCTCCCTTCCCCAATACATCATGGGCGTGCCCGCTCTCGAAGCTGCGCGAGATATAGACATCGCCGCGACTGAAATCTCGCGGTGTGAGCCACCAACAGCTGTCGCTGTAAAATGCGAAATAAAACGCGAACAGGAGGTGCGTTCGCGTCTGATTCAAACCTGACAGTGCCGAAATAATTCGCTTATGTTTTTTGCCAGGAGGCTGGAAGATTGATGATCACATCGGTCGGAATCACGCTTCCGTAACACAGTGGCTTGCTCGCACCACTGGTTTGCCCATCTTTGCTCGCCCCCACAATCACGGCATGGCGACGTAGGCGCGCATTTTCGAACACCGCGAAACGGCACCGGTGTCGCTAGACTGCAAAAGCGCGGCTATATCGCGATGCGTCAGAAATTATCAGGCCCACGGCGCTCTTTGGCCGCAGATGCCGTTGCGCCATAAAAATTCACTATCATCATCGGAAATTATCAGGCAACCGTACACAAGACGCTGTGACAGCTTTCTGTAAACACTGCAAGCACGCCGTCCGTTCTGCCACGCTCACGAGCCAGCCACACAGTCAACAAGCTCACTGCACGCAGCTTCTCGTGCAGAGCCACATGAAGTTGTCCCCTAGAACAGCTGCTCAACTGATGATGATAACGATATCATGTGAGCTATCTTCGCAGTGGCGGGGCGTTGATACAGTCCGTCGGCCACCCGAGTGCTCTGTTCACATGCGCCTGGAAACCACAGCGCATGCGTGTTTCCTTATCGAATGCATGCCTGCATCGAGACACGAACCAGCGACCTCGGAAGGGACGCCGCAGTCGCCGTGGTATAGGGGGCAGTCACAAAAAAAGAGGGGGGGGGGGGGGCTGCATGCCGTAACCCTCGATGGCTTCATAGCAGCTTTTATTATTTTTTTTAGGAAAGGAAATCGCACAGTGGATCTCGGTGGACACCTCAACCGCGCTGCAAAAAATGGGATAAAGGAGGGAGTGAAAGATTGGTTTAGTTTGGTTTATGGGGGTTTAACGTCCCAAAGCGACTAACGCTGTGAGAGACGCCGTAGTGAAGAGCTCCGGAAATTTCGACCACCTGGGGTTCTTTAACGTGCACTGACATCGCACTCTACACGGGCCTCTAGCATTTCGCCTCTATCGAAATTCGACCGCCGCGGCCGGGATCGAACCCGCGTATTTCGGGTCAGCAGCCGAGCACCATAACCACTGAGCCACCACGGCGGCCTGGGAGTGAAAGAAGAAAGGGAGAAAGAGGTACCATAGTGGAGTGGTTCGAAATAATTTAGACCACCCCGGGGATCTTTAACGTGCACTGATATGTTACGAGAACATGATAACCGCAGTAACCGTGTCACTCGCGCCGGATACCTGAACCCAGCATGAGAGAAGGGACGAAGGAGGGACTGAAAGAGGGAAGAGAGAAACGCAGTAGTGAAGGGGCTCCGGATTAATTTCGACCACCTGACGTCGCACCACGCACGGGCGTCTTAATTTTGTATTTCGACAGCATCGCAATACCCGCCGCGGTGGCTCAGTGGTTAGGGCGCTCGACTACTGATCCGGAATTCCCGCTTTCGAACCCGACCGCGGCGGCTGCGTTTTTATGGAGGAAAAACGCTAAGGCGCCCGTGTGCTGTGCGATATCAGTGCACGTTAAAGATCCCCATGGGTGGTCGAAATTATTCCGGAGCCCTCCACTACGGCACCTCTTCCTTCATTTCTTCTTTCACTCCTTCCTTTATCCCTTCCCTTACGGCGCGGTTCAGGTGTCCAACGATATATGAGACAGATACTGCGCCATTTCCTTTCCCCAAAAACCAATTATTATTATTACTATTCAGCATCGCAACGAGTCCGTGCCGCGCCAGGGATTTGATCCCGTGTCCTCGGGCTGGCGATACCTCTGCTCTCGCGACCGACCACGTGCAAGGAAAAGCCCGTGCTGCTTTGGGCGGCGCGTGCCGCTCCACTGGCACCGGAAGGAAAAGGGGGGGGGGGGGGGGCTCCCCCGATGCGCTCGGCGAGATCGGGGCCGATGTGGTCACGAAGCGCCATTAGCCGCAGCGTCGAGCTGCGCGATTGAAAGCTCGCGCGGCGCTACTACGTCAGAAACCGGCATCGGCCGCCGCGGTGGGACGGGTCCGACCAGATGAGACCACGTGCGCGGCCATCCGCCACGAGGACTTCTTCCCCACCGCCTCGAGGAGCGCGCGCGGGCTTTGATCGACAGGCGAAGCAAAATAGTTAACGGAGTTCGGCTGCTGGTACGACCAGGAGGCGGGCCACGTTTCGATAGAGGCGAAATGCAAAGTCGAGTCAATGCACGTTTTTTTGTGTGTGCTTTTTTTTAAGCAAGGATCACCGTGGTAAGAATATGGCGCAGTAACTGTCTCACAATCTCGGTGGACACCTCAACCGGCCGTGGAGCACACCACTATGCCGCCTCTTTCCCTCTGCCTTGTTTCACTCCCTCCTTCATAAAGTGGTCACGAGGAACTACAAAGAGCAGCAACTGGCCCAGTCCCCGCACAGCTCACAGTATTGTTCTGCGTTTTGCCCAAAGAAAAAACGAAGAAAACGGACTCGGCCGGGATTTGAGTCCGCGTCCTCACGCCGGAGGACGCCGTAACCACTGAGCCACTGCGGTGGGACCCTGTTTATATACCCCATTAGCGCAAAAGCCGGCATCCGCCGTCCACCGTCTATGGCACGAAATTCGGAGAATGTCAGAACACGTGTAAGCGAGCATGTGTAGACGTGAGTAACGAAACGTGACATACTATGACTTTCAGAGGTCGTAGTCATGACTCAGTCATTCTCCAACGTATCGTGACTCAGCACTTTAAGGGTAATGTAACTTAAGACGTAGAGAGTTAGTACATATTCATATGCATGCCTCAGAGTCATAATCAAGACTAATAGTCATTCTGCAACGTAGCATGGCTCAGGGCTTTAAATGTTTGGGCATTCTCACACGTAAGCAGCCCCAAGTGTCTCTGCCAAAGTTTGGTTTTTAAAAAATGCGCGCAGTAAGTGTGTCATTCCTGATGGACTCCTCAACAGCGCCATGAAGAAAAGCAGGTAGGCTTAGGTTTTATATACAATTGGTTTTTGGGGAAAGGAAATGGCGCAGTATCTGTCTCATATATCGTTGAACACCTGAACCGCGCCGTAAGGGAAGTAATAATAAATAATAATTGGTTTTTTGTGGGGAAAGGAAATGGCGCAGTATCTGTCTCATATATCGTTGGACACCTGAACCGCGCCGTAAGGGAAGGGATAAAGGAGGGAGTGAAAGAAGAAAGGAAGAAGAGGTGCGGTAGTGGAGGGCTCCGGAATAATTTCGACCACCTGGGGATCTTTAACGTGCACTGACATCGCACAGCACACGGGCGCCTTAGCGTTTTTCCTCCATAAAAACGCAGCCGCCGCGGTCGTAAGGGAAGGGATAAAGTGAAAGAGGAGGTGCCCTAGTGGAGGGCTCCGGAATAATTTCGACCACCTGGGGATCTTTAACGTGCACTCATATCGCACAGCACACGGGCGCGCCTTAGCGTTTTGCCTTCATAAAAACGCAGCCGCCGCGGTCGGGTTCGAACTCGGGAACTTTAGGTTTAGGAGGTTTAGGTTTTAGTTTAGTTTTACCGGGCATAACGTCCCAAGGCGACTCAAACAATGAGTTGGGGGTGTACTTCACGGTTTAAACCTAAAGAAAACAAAAGATTTAAAGGTACGCCGACATCAGTTTTCGAAATTCGATTTTAACCGAAAATGGTCAGTATTCATAACATGCACGCCGCACCGAGCTGGCCTGACCATACGAGTTCAACTCAGCAGAAGGAAAAAAAAATAACGAAGTACGGAACCCAAGGCTGTAGTACAGTGGCTAGCCACTGTAGGCGTAGTAAGACGTTGGTGCCACTGGATTAAAGCAGTCGTGCACTTTTATGCATTATTCGCTACCTTATACGCCCCTGCAGACCGACAGGCTCAGCATTCTTACATCACCTGGATAAAGCCCGAACGTACACATGAACGACGACGCAGTGGAGCGCTTTAGATTAATTCCGACCACCTGGGGTTCTTTAACGGGGACTAAAAGCATTTCAAACTTAAAAACGATCTACCCAAAAATTAGCTCGCTGCACCACAGTTGCGATGATCTGGCCGTCAATATATGAAGAAATGTTAACTTCGTTCCCTCCTCCGACATACAAAAAAAAAGATTTAAATTAGTTTCCAGAGCGGAATTAAAAAGCACCGGCATCGCACAGCACTGCAGACGGGCGCCTTTTTGCGTCCGTCGAAACGCGGCCGCCGCGGTCGAGATCGAACCCGCGCCCTAAGCAGCCGAGTTCTTCAACAAGCGAGCGGAGGGTATGAAGCTTTGACGCAGCGACTGCAGTCGCTTCGGCCCACCTTCTCGGAAATGCCCAACTACTACACAAGGGGGTAAGGAAAAGATATCCGTAACCGCACTGCAGCATGACTCAGGAATAGGCGGTCACGTGGAGGAGGCTCCAAACAGAAACCCTAGCTAATCTTTTCATATTTAATAAGATGTATCCAACGCAGTACAGGGACACGTGCCCCAAATGCGAAGGCAGACCCACGGTGTATCACACAACGTGGGAGTGCAAGGACAATTATAGTTTCCATAATTAAAAAGAACCGTGTCGGGAGCAGTGGGAGGAAGCGCTTACCAGCCACAATCCAGCCTTCCAACGAAGGCTGGTACAACATGCTGTGAAAGCTGCAAAGATCCAATGGGGCCCTGGAATAGGGACTCCACCCGCTGAAGAGGGCGAAGACATCGCAAGATGAAGACGACCTCTGCACTCTGAAGTGTATAGAAACTAGAGCAGTAAAGTTTATCCTATCCTATAAGCCCAGGCGGTGCACTTCGCCTCTAGCGCACCCCCTCATTACAGGAACGCTTACTACCCTTTCACTCCCCTAGTGGCGTATTCTAGTGTGTGGGTGCGAAGCGCGTCTTTTCCCTTCACCTGTTCTGCCCTCAACTCCCTCCTATTCGCACGTGGCCCAGCAGGTTCCAATCAGGCTCGTAGAACGTCTTCCTCTTTTCCGCACAGTCACTTCTACTACGAGAACCGCCGTATTCAGCATGGTATGGCCGATGACCGCGGCGGCTGCGTTTTTATGGAGGAAAAACGCTAAGGCGCCCGTGTGCTGTGCGATGTCAGTGCACGTTGAAGATCCCCAGGTGGTAGAAATTATTCCGGAGCCCTCCACTACGGGCACCTCATTCTTCCTTTCTTCTTTCACTCCCTCCTTTATCCCTTCCCTTACGGCGCGGTTCAGGTGTCCAACGATATACGGGACAGATACTGCGCCATTTCCTTTCCACCAAAAACCAATTATTATTATTATACTTCTACTACTTTCACGTGCACTGACTGACATCACAGAGCCCACCAACATTCTAGCACCTCGTCTCCGGCCCCGAAACGCGGCCGAATGAATGAATGAATGAATGAATGAATGAATGAATGAATGAATGAATGAATGAATGAATGAAACTTTATTTTCGTTTCTTTGGGCTTAGCGGATTCCGGACGTCTTCATCTTCCGAGTTCCAATGGTCGGTGCCCTCATTCCAGGGCCCCGCTGAGCTTTGCCACCTCGCCTGCGTGCCGCACGAGTCCTCTCTGGACCGCCAGCTCGCTGCTGGTGAGCAGGCACTCCCACTGTTCCGCACTGGGCTTTTTCTAGTTTATGGAATGCATAGTTGTGTCTACATTCTATTCTATTGCTTGCAATGCTATTCTATTTCTTGCAATGCTGCCGAACGCCATCACCATCAACGCTACTTTGATGGACTGAGTCGCCGTGGCGGGTGCTAATTGTTAACGCCATTCACCACGCGGAGGAACCAGGAAAAAAAAAAGTTAGGGGCCGATCAATTAGACTGATGCGGAGGCAATAAGATAGCATTTTTCTTTCCCTCGCCACGGTGGCTCAGTGGTTAGGGCGCTCGACTACTGACCCGAAAGACGCGGTTCGATCCCGGCCGCGAATTTCGGTGGAGGCGAAATTCTAGAGGCCCCTGTACTGTGCGACGATGTCAGTGCACGTTAATGAACCCCAGGTGGTCGAAATTAGCCCTTCACTACGGCGTCCCTCATAGCCTGAGTAGCTTTGGGACGTCAAACTCCCATAAACCATCTTTCCCTTGCTCGAAAATTGTTTTTTTTTGTGTGTGTGTGTGTGGGGGGGGGGTGGCGCAGTATCTGTCTCACATATCGGCGGACACTTGAACCACGCCGTAAGGGAAGGGATAAAGGAGGCACTGAGAGAAGAAATGAAGAGGTGCCGTAGTGGAGGGCTCCGGAATAATTTCGACCACCTGGGGATCTTTAACGCGCACTGACATAGCACAGCAGACGGGCGCCTTTGCGTTTCGCCTCCATCGAAACGCGGCCGCCGCGGTCAGGTTCGAACCCGGACAGACTATTACTATTCTGACTCCATATCATGATCTCACCAATCATTTTAAACTAGAGAGGAGAATTTTCCCCCCTCCAGACAAAAGACTTACTAAAGAACAAGAGGTTACGTGGCGTCGTCTACAGACGAGATCGATACGCACCCCATCACTCCTCGCGCACATTTATCCAGATCTTTACAACCCAAACTGCAAACACTGTGGCCAACATGCTACCTACGATCACATCCTGTGGGACTGCAAAATAGAGCCACCTCCGGGTGATCTAGTTACAGCTCCTTCTCTCGAGCGGTGGGAGACCGTGCTGGCTATCTCTGACCCCAGAACGCAAGTTTTGGCGGTGGAGTGGGCTGACAAAGTCGTCGAGGGCTATGTACTCTCGACCACTTAACGCGACCTCTTGCCAAGCTCTTCCCGGCGAATAAAATGTTTTACAATCAATCAATCTGACTCCACTGTCTTTCACTCACATGCCAATCTTCTAATTCCGACTCCATTCATATTCTTATTCCACTTCTATTCGTAATCGCTCTTCTATTAATTTTTGCTGAGTCGCTCATAGTCTGCGTCTATCTCCTCTCCCCTACAAGTGGAGAAGGGGACGATTGGCAGGTGGCAGGTGAAAGAGAGAAATCCCTCTAACGCCACCGGCCATGGTTGTCAGGTTGAGACTTCACGCAGAGGCCGACGCCGCCGTCGAAGCCTGACAGTCTCCGCCTCCATGGCACTCACAAAATAAAAATGTTTTCTTGCTGGGCTGGCTATTGACATTAAATTAGTTATACACAGGAGATACTGCAGAGCTCTGGCTTCGGGATTGCTCCTGGTGGGTCGAGTACCCGGGTTCGAACCCGACTGCTGCTGCCGCGTTTCGATGGAGGCGAAACTCAAAAGGCGCCCGTGTGCTGTGCAATGTCAGTGCACGTTAAAGATCCCGGAGCCCTCCACTACGGCACATCCCCCCTCCCACCCCCTTCTTCCACTCCCTTCCCTCAGTGAGCGGTTGAGACGTCCACCGCGAGGTTAGACAGCTACTGCGCCATTTCATTTCCTCAAAAACGTCTGTAGGGGTTTCAAAGGTGAATTGGCTGTTGGGGAAAATGGCGAAGTAACTGTCTCGCATATCTCGGTGCACACCCTGACCGCGCCGTAAGGGAAGGGATAAAGGAGGGACTGAGAGAAGAAAGAGGTGCCGGAATAGTAGTCTTCTTCGTGCTTTCTCCTTGCGACTGTTGCGTTGGTGCAATGCAGGAGTGTACATGTGTACAGTCATGGACAAAAGCTTTCCGGATGCGGATTCGCGGAAAAAAATTATTTCTGCATTGCCTCGCTAGCCAGTCAGATGGTATTCTTCTAGCAGATGGAGACCGCCTGTCTCGTCACTCTTCTATGCATTTATTCACCTGCTGTGCTAACAGCGCCGTAATACCATTTTTTTTTTCCCGCGAATACGCATCCCGCAAACTTTTGTCCATGACTGTATAGACCTTGGATTACTCCAGTGCAGTACAGTAAAGGGCGGCGTATAGCTATCTCCCCGCCATTTGCTTCACAGCGCGTTCGCGCTGTGCCTGAACAGCTGTACGATATCGACTGTCGCACGTATCGCAGCAAAGGCTAACTTATCTATCGCTCGCGATATTGCACCTAAAATGCACCTGCACGCACAACGAAATCGGTTGCCGCGCTCTTTGAATGTTTTTCCATCACGTCAGTGGACACAAAAGGGGCGGCTAAAATGCATATATGTATTCTTAGAGCACAGCAGTTCCCCGCGTTAGCCGTGTGGCTATGTGGATCACTGGCGATAGATTTGCTGTGTATCTTCCCTATATCATTGTGCGATGATTGCATGATGCTGGCTGTGCTGGGCATGCCGCGTTAGCCTTGCTAGGCGACGCATTTTCTTCAATAAAACACGGTTCATAGTCCAGTCCTCGCTGTGCGCATATCTTTCTTTCTGTCCTTAGTCTTTCTGACTGCCCCCCCCCCCCCCCCCCCTTCAAGCTATGCGGCAGCAGAAGCAACCAGAGCAATGTGGCAGCTTCCACGCCTCTGTGGCTAGCTCACGATTTCTAGAGCACACCTACTGAAGAGCCGCAGAAAGCGGTTCTCGAGTTTAAATTAGAGTAAGTGATCGGCACACGGCGAGTGCCTTTCCAGCGACAGAAAGACAATGTTCTTCCGCGAAAATCACACTCCCCCCTCAACCTTTCTACTAAAAAAAATAAGGCCTGGCATTGAGAAAAAAAAAGAAAACATAGATCAGGGGTGGGGTCCTGCTTCGCGGAGCTTGAAAAGGAGTGCGCGCTTCTGATACGTTCGATTATCGAATTCAGCATGGAGAGCCACAAGCCGTGCCAGATTTACTTCGCTCGTCGGCTGCGACGAGGAACTTCACCACCGCAGTGCGCCACCCTCCCTCCCATTTATTTTTTTACTCAAGTTTCGTGTATTATTTCCTTTTTTTTTATTCGTTAGCGTATCACACTCGCCCGAGACCCTCAACTCGGGCCGCACTCTGGCCATTTAATGCTTAAACAACGACATCAGCAACAACACAAAGAAGCAGAACGGAATCGGCTCCACGCGGCACCGACCATTTGCGGACGGGAGCGCCACGCCGTTTTCGCCTCCACATAAGCGTTGGTCGGCGTGGCGCGCGATGCTAGTGCGCTTCGGGTGTCAACGGCGAGCAGCGTTACGGCAGGCATTCGCCACATGCACCACTTTCGGCGAGGTGCGCGCGGACCGAACCCGTAACTAGTGCGGCAAAGTGCCACCCGGGTCCCCATACCATGCTCTCGGTAAGCTTAGCGGAGCGTGCGGGCGGCGGGGCGTCGACGGTGTAGCAGACGACGCGCCTGCGAAAGCCTGCGGAGCGGCCGAAACCGCCGGCGGAACCGGAAGCGGCAGATCCCCCACCGTAGTGTTTATGCCGCCGAAGCACGTGGTTCGATAACCTCCCCCTCTCCGCTTACACTCGTCGCACGTCTCATTTCTCTGCCCGGCTTCGGAACCGAGGGATTTGACCAATTTGCGAGCCGCCCAAGCGCTGATTTTAACCGGTGCCGGCCCGCCGACGCGGCGCACACACTTCAGCGGCGTTGTTTCGCCTGGAGAGACCGCAATTTGACTCCCGTCCTGCCACGTGTTAGCGTGAAGAACAGTTTTAATGGTGAAGTATTCCATCTTCTCTTCTCGCACCACGTTTCCCCGCACGCCCCGTGCAGCTCTCGCTCTGTCAGCGCGTGCATGCGAAACACCGCCGCAACCGAGGAATGGTTGCACGCGACGGGCATGGCCACCCCTCCTCTTTCCACCCCCCGAAGGAAAAAAGAAAAAAAAAAGCGAGCACCGTTCTCGACAGGGACGCATTTTGGCGTTAGCAGTGCGAGAGGCAGGCGTGTGCCGATTCGAAAGTCGGCGTTCACCCCCTCGTAGCGCACCGGCCACCGCAGCACTAGCAGCATGCAGTACGATTCCATCACGACTGCGGGCCCTGCGCTCCGACCAACACGTTTCTGCGGGCAGGTGGGTGCTCTTCGCGTTTTTCGCGGACGCGTACCGCTTCCCCGCTGGCATTTTTCTTGAGGGTTAGTGCCCTTGGGCGACGAAGAAGCGTGGCGTTTCTTCTCGGCCCGTGGTGCACCGGCGGCGCGAGCTCGTGGGCACGTTCGATTATTCGGCCGGCCAGCTGTTCGAGCCTGCGACGCTCAAGCAGCAGCTCGGGATTTTTTTTTTTCCCCTTCCCTCCGGTCGTCTCGGTTCCTGAAGCGGCGAGGCCCCACGGCTACATGTGGTACTACGGACGGGGAGGCAGCAGACGCGACGCAATGTTCTCTCTGGCAAAGGTGAACTGCGGAGCGAGTGTTTTCTCTTTCCTTCCTTCCACGGCTGCTGCGCTACGCATCGAAACCTTGGACCACTTATCTTTTTTTCTCGCACTCGTCGGCGTGCTCAGCACCGTTTCGGTTCCTGCGCTTTAAAGCGTTCGTGCACTTTAATTTCGTGGCGCAGCAAAAATGAGCAGCAGCCGGCGTTTTGTCGCGCGATGCGCAGGCGTTCGCCCTAGCTCGGCCGGGCGATGTTCCATTCTCGGCGGTGTTCCATTCTCGAAACGCAAAAGCACCCGTTGTCGACTGCCCGTAATTTTTCCGTTCAACGCGAGGCGAGTGCGCACAACGCATGTTACGCGACTGGTTTCGGTCGCAGCGATAGCGCAGACTCCTTTTCCGATCGCCTTTTATTTTCTTTAATATTTGAAAGGATTTTTCCAGCACTCTTCGCTATCGCTGGTAATTAATGCCTGCTCGATACAAGGTCCGCGTTCGGTTGCCCCTTGTCACACCCTATCGGGTTTTTTCGTTTTTTTTTTTGTTTACCATCGTGTGCAGTTCTTTTTTTTCTCTCTCTCTGCACATAGGGCAACGCTGTGTTTTTACTGCACCCTCCGTTGCGTACTTTCTCGCCACACGATGCGCCGCAGCCACGTGCTGGCCGCAGAAATCTTCGCTGGTCCATTTTACCTTGAAACTGCTCCCTGTGCATTACGCGCTTGAACCCTTACAATTATCGTTCTTGCTTACACTGCACTAACAGCTGTTAATCGCCGTGTGCAGTACCTTTGCGCAACCTCTTGTCATCACCTTTTTTGTAGTTTCGTTTGCATGTTCATTCTTCCCTCTACTTCAAACTTAAATACACATACTTTCAAGCCGACCTGGCGTCACTGGTATCTGTGCACTAAAGCTTGTACACTGTGCATTTTGACAGTTGTTCCCTGAGCACTTCCTGTGCGACTGCTGTAGTTGTAGCACCTGTAGCTGAAGGTACCGTAACTGATTTTTCTTTCCAGCTTCATCAGTCTTCCAGCAACTTTTTGGATGATGAGCTTGCACTCATGGAGTCCTTAAATGATCACAATTATAACAGAGTGCTGCCGAATTTTAATGGTACACTTGACAACACCAATGACTGTTCAATGGTGGATCGCCGACCCCTCAGCAGACTATTTGGTGAGTGTTATTTGTCTCCAGGTAGCATAGACTTTGTGTTCCTGTTCCTTTTGCCACACATTCTCGGCATATTAAGTAAAGGCTTCACGGTGCTTTAGGATGCCCTGCAGCTTTTTTTTTTTGCTTAAACATGCAAATTGCTGCCTTCATACCATGACCTTCCTGAAGGTAACTCACGGGTGACAGTTGCACATGCTGAGTTTGAGTAAATCGTCAGTGGTTGATGGCCTCGAGTTATGTGCTTATCATTTTAGTGCATCACAGAAATTGGGATTTTGTCTTGTTTCAGATAACATTGCTGAGGACTGCCTCAATTTTAATGGTAAGTCACAACTACTGCAAGCAAAAGTGTCTGCTCCTCATTGCAGCCATTTCAGCCTTATAAGTCCCACTGCACCATTGATGCACCTTTCGAAATCTCGTACTCTTGCTTGTTTCGCCAAATGGAGGCCTTGCAAGACAAATGTGAACAGCACTCATGCATGCCTTCTTGGGTGCTTAGTTAGATTGTTCAGCATGTAGTATCAATTAGTTGTCATAATTCATCAGTCTTTTAGCTCAAAAACCGCTTCGAGCTTTAAGCTTGTCCTACTTTCTGTTCAAAAAGGCAAGCTCAGCAGGGGGCAGCAGATAGTTAGGTGGGCGGATGACATTTAGAAGTTTGCAGGGATAGGCTGGCCGCAGCTGGCACAGGACAAGGCTGATTGGAGAGAGATAGGGGAGGCCTCTGTCCTGCAGTGGCCGTAATCAGGCTGCTGCTGATGATGAATTTCTGTTCGTGTCCCACATATGTTTAAACTGCGTTCAGTCATACAGACTGACAATAAATTCCACTCCCATCACTCGTTTATTAACAGGAGTGAACTGTAACCAGATAGAGGAAAACTCAAATGAAAGGAGTTCCAGTGTTAAAGGCTACGAATGTCACTATTCAGCACGCATGTGTTTGCCTCCCATGTGTGAATAGAGCAATGGTTTAAGACATACTTTTACTGGATTTAGAATATTGTATGGCAATAAACATTTGAAAGCCAGCAAACAAATTATAGTAGCTTGCAAAACAATGTGGCTATTCTGACTTATGCCGTACAATCGCAAAGACTTAAAACATTTCTCAAAAAGCATGTTGGGAAAAAGCTGTCGTGCCATAACACAGTGAAGTGATTACCACAAAAACGGAATAGTTTGATGCTTCAGCACTTGCATGACTGCAGCTTTAACCCTGTGCCAAACCGTGTCGATCAAGGAACGACCCCTTAATGCGTTGGCCCTTCCTTCTGGTTGGCCGCACAGGCCCAACCCATTGCATCGCATGTGTCCATGCAGGGTACAGCAACTGTGGCCTCAGGAACAGTGTCCTGCAAGGTGGCACGGGAAACCTGTCTAGCCTACTCTCTAACCCAGCCTACTTGGCGACCTACCAGAACGGCAGCGGTCTCGGCTCCCTATACTCTGGTGACATGCGCTTCTCCGAAGCCTCTCTGAACAGACTGCTGAGGCAGGGAACGCTACAAAATGCGCCTGTAGGCTCAGGACCTCGGGCCATCCGCTCTGCATCTCCTTACACACCATACAGGTATGTGGACCAGTAGCACCGCTTTGCTACAGTGGAATGCAGAGTTGGGAAAATGTGTTCAGAAACTGGTCCCACATTGCCATGCAGCACTGGTCTATGGCACATCAAGATGTAACGAGTAAAGGATTCTGCAGTGACTGGTACTTTGAATCATCTGTTTTAGAGCTTCCTTGTTTCCTAAAATCTCGTGGTTGCCTGCATGAAAGGACATCTCATAACCCACTCACAAGACTAAGCCACATTACCCATTTGGTAATGTCACTGCCCCCTCCCCCCTCCGAGTGCACACCCTTGCCACATTTTTTTACTTCTCCTTGGTATACTCAGCTAATGCTTCCGTAGAATTTTTTGAAATTAGGCATAATGAATTTAATGGGAGTACAGCATATCTGTATACATTCGTGTAATGTTTTTTTTTTCCTTTTTGTAATGTGCTTAGCCACACTGTGAATAGGCAATGGGCAGCAGCCCCATGTTCTCTAAATAAACCTATATCTGCCCCTGCTCTCCAGATACAACACATTGTCACCAACCGGATAAGCCATTCTTACGCGTGTGAAACAGCTTGCCTAAGACTGCAGAATTAGAAATTCTAAGTGTTTGGTCAGGTCTTGCAAATGATATGGAGCCTGCATTTACAAAACTCATTTTCTCTGCAGAGGATCGCCCAAAGTCCCTGTAAAATATTCCACCATTTCTTTATCTGAGAGTTGTGCTACATTGATTGTAATTTCTGCATTTTCTTTTTGTATTGTTTTTTTGACATGCTGCCAAATGCGCTGAAAGTCTAAACAAAAAAAGCCCAGTCTTGATTTGGCCACATTTCCCTCGAGCTCTAAATTAATCTGCAGCCAACAGTTATGTCTCTCGGAGGCAATGTGCAGCTTTGGTATGTTAAACCCCATATACTATACCATATACTCGTGTTCCATCGGTGCTTTCAGTGAGATCCACAGTAATCCTGCATTTAATGTCGCTGCCCACATGTGTGCTGGGTGTGATCCTTATTTTGCATTGATTGAGTAAAAAACAAATTTGGTTAACCCTTTTAGCCCTGGTGGCATCAATTGACACAACACAAATATTAAGCTTGCGCCTCGGTAACAGATGAGACTACTATTAATTTTTAATAGTATAGTTCCTCCGGGATCCCTGTTGCTATCAGCATCGTTGTTCACGTGTTTTGATTCAGCTGTGTGGTCTAAGAGGCAGCAGCATGGCAGGCATGGGGTGAAAAAGCCAAGGTATGGCAAATTTGTAGATTTATATCTCAATAACAGTTCCTTATTTTCCTCTCAGATTTAAATGTTTTGCGAAACTCCTATCCAAGCTCATATCCGCATCATAGATATTATTGAATGCGTCAAGGCAGTGCTGAAACAAGTTTTTGACATGTGATTTTGACACCACCAGGGCTCAAATGGTTGCCAGCGGTGGCCAGTCGCTCGAAGTTCTGCTAGTCTTTTCAAGGATGCACCCATACTGATGAGCTTGTTGGAATGCTGACATGGATATTCCTCAAGGCAAATAGACGACATATGAACATTAGCTTTTTGATGAACTGGAAAATGGAAACTATCACTATCGTAGAAGGTGAACGTTGAGATCACGCCTGGAAACTACGAGGGTGTTCGCAAACAGAAACCGGAGCAAAGGAACAACGAAAATAAATGGACACCTGACCTGGAATTTTTATTTCTTTTCTGCCACTCCCTCTCCTATGAGCATCAGCAGTGAGCTGCAGGAAGAGACGGGGGCGTTCAGACTGCAACTCGCGCACCGCCACTCATGCAGCACGTGTGGTGCACCCTGAACATTGGGAGCCATGCAGCCTGTTTGGCTACTATTTCTTGAATGCGTATTCGGTGCGCTCATAAACAACTTCGGCTTTCTCCCCAGCAGAGAGATTCCTCGCCACATAAGCCTATAGATCAGAAGAAGTTTCTTGTCACCAAGAAATTTCTTGTCACCTCTACAGAGCAGCATTTGGTCACGATGCAGGCGCCACATTTGTTCTATGGTAAACAGCTGGTTTGAAAACAGGCGCAAGCTAGATGCATTGTGCCTTGCACCAGCCGAGAACTTAGATGTGCTGGCTCTGTGCTGAGGTTTACTGAAGCGTTTTATGAAGCTCTATAGAAGAGGGCGTTGGATTTGGGGAAAGGCTTCATGTTGTCCACAGTCGTTTTGCAGGAAGGCTATGCAAGTTTTGAACATGTGTGTTGTTGACGTGACATACTATTAGCTGGAACACACTCCTGTCAGTGACAAGAGCGAGGAGAAATGATACAAAACACAAGGTAAACAGGAGAGAGTGCCTTGTGTGGCAACTGCAAGATCAGACTATCCCTTACAAAGTAAAAAAAAAAGCTTCTTCAGAGTTCTCCACACTGCAAAATAGATAATTTTTTCGTTCACTTCTTTGTTGTGAACTGCTGTAACCAAAGTGGTCCCTTTCGCATTTTACGCACACTGAGCCCTGATGTCCTATTTTGACACAATACGTGTAAATCAATTAGCACTTGCACCATGAGCTTCATAAATATTTACTACGTGGTTATGGAGACTTAGACATCGTAAAAACAGAGCAAAAAAATACTGAGACACATATAAAAAAATCAAGGCCCGAAAGGGTTAAAATGCAACAATGAGATGTTTTTGAATGAAATAAAAAGAACAAGGTCATTTTCTAGGTTCCATTTTCTGGAGCAAACTTTAACATGCCACAATAAAGCCAGATTTCAAGACATCTAATGTAGTTCCTCAAGGTTCAAATGTAGCAAAATTAACACTGCTGAACTGAAAACCCATTCAAAGGACAAGCAGCTGAGTTGGATTCACAAGTTTTGAAGCTTTATACATGTGATCGTTTTTGAGCACAATCTTGAAATCTTTCTTGCTATCCAGTTATACAAGTTCTTTGTAGGTTTTTGTGACAAGAGATATCGTATTTACTCGTGTATTGCACACCCCTAATTTAATGCCCGGATTTATAAAAAAACACTTCGAAACTTAATCTCATATTCTGAGCTGCCTGCTGCGCAAACACACCAGCATGCACGCGGGTGTGCACAGGGCAGGCTTCGGAAGACGAGCACTGCCGTGACACCGCGAGCGATTGCAAAAGAGGGTAGTGGTGTTAACAGAACTGAGTTATCCATTTGAAAATTGTTTCTGGTAAAGAAAGTCAATTGTGCGCAGTTTATCCGCCTTTTTCGCGCCAAAACTGTCACTTTCCCGTACGAGCGGCTGCGAGAGCAAACTTCCGGTAACCTCCGGAGATTGCGTCGCGCCAGAATCCAAAACTACTGAAACGTTGGCTGTTCTGTTTGTTGCTAGTGAGCTGGGGCCACATGCGAGGGTGCCATATCTCATTGTATTTCAATTTGCCTCTGACTGCTGGGTTTGCTTTGCGACTGTATTCATGTTAATTGCTTTGAGCTGGGCACGCATCATGCCATCACGTGGGGAACTATGTACCATGGGTACAGAGTGGGGTTGTGAAGTCATCTTTCTTTTGGCCGCTAAGGGGCGCGAATTGCGGGGTCATCTTACACATGGGGCAATATATTGTATATACATTGCGCGTTGTGAACTTTGTAGTTTTTTAGCACGTGTTCGCAAAATTTGCGCGTAATTTGCACACCCCCCTTTTTGAATGCTTAATTTTAGGAAAAAAATGTGCACAAGTTATGCAAGTAGATACGGTAGCTTTGTTGTCCACTTGTTGAGACTGCCTGAAAACAGGGTACAGATCCTGCAACAGTGGAACGGTATCAGATTTACATCGCTGTTCCTTGCTTTCTTGATGTAAAATGCTAAACTTTAATAAACCACAACAGAATGGAAACATATTTCATGCATGCAATGTAGCCTCACCAGCCTGTCATAGGCTCATACATGGGACAGTGAAGTGGCAGCTGCAGGCCCACAGGCTACAATAAAGAGCAACTACTAGGATTAGTCTGCCGATGCCAGTGTCATCATATAAGTTAAGGGAGGTAACGTCTATATCACCTCTGCACAACTGCACGGGTACAAAGGAAAACTATCTTGGAAACTTAGAAGTTTAAGAATTCACCTTGGTCCAAGACCTACACAACTAGATGTTAGCTGCGTTCAGGTGGGTGCTAGAAAATAATTACCCCATCATTTGGAGTCTGCTCCACCTTAAGAGGATTTCTCGCGAGTGCACTGGACAAACACCAGATCTACTCACTGTTTGTGAACAAAGGCAGCGTCATGCCCGTGCAGTACTGTGGAAGGAATCATTTTCAGGCATCAGTTATTTTGGGTTGGTATCCACGAACTACCTCTATACAGTGTGCAAGGTGCCAGATCTCTCCACCCTGAGTGGAGTTCCATCGGAGCCGGTGGCGTAGTTCTGAGGCACCGTGATTTGAAATTGCCTACCATGATGGCTTAGTGACCGACATGTTCTCTTCCTGTTGGGCATTTGTATCATAGTCGTGGAAGGTGCACACTGATTGCAGAATTCGAAAATGCCCATGCATTTAGACGGTGCATATGATAAGCACCTAGCTACATATCACCATTAGGTAAGGTGCAGCTTTGTGACATAGTAATACTGTTGCTTGGAATAGCATGTGCAGTTCTGTACATGCAGCTTAAAAGCTATGACAAAAGGCAGTACGAATGTAGTTGGCAGTCGTAAGAGTATGTCGGTCCCTGTTTGATTCAGGCTGCCATTAAAAAGCATTGCTTTAAAGGATCCTCATGGGCTTACGAGTGTTGTGCTGGCACTCTTTCTGCTCTCTGCAGTTACCAGGGGAGTCCTTCTGTGGAGCGATCCCTAGCCTTTGGCTGTGACCCCTTCCGAGATTCCAGGAGCCTGTCCCCAGACTCCGACTCTAGTGGTGCCAGCTGTGGCACAGAAATGAGCACCCTGTCTGATCTCATGGTGAGTAGCTTGGCAGACTACAGCCATGCATAATGTGTATACCACCAAAGAAAAAAGTTTGTTGTAGTGTTTAACCATGGTTATACCTAAAGGTCGAGCGATGGCATTTTGGCAATGGCACGGGCCAAATTTGGAGGCCACCATCGTGTCTGGCATACACAGTTATGGTTGGTCATCGATTATGGTCCAAACCTGCAAAGGTCAAATTTCGGGGGTGGGCTGTGCCAAATTTCGGAATTTTGGAAACTGCAGAGAATATTTACTATATTCAAATCGGTGCAAAAGCATGGATGTGTGCTACCTAGAAGACGACGATAGGCTGGCAGTGCTGCTAGACGGAGCAGATTGAAGTTTTATGAAGACGACGCTCTTCAATGCACAGTGCGAGACTTTTGTACAGTTCAACACGAGGCATGTGCAGCTGTGGCGATAGCCTAGTGGTCTCTCACAGCATCCTGTGAAGCTGATTGTTACGTGTCGCCACGGGTTCCACTCCCAGTCATGAATGTGATTTTCGAGTTCTTTCTATCTAGGCACATGCTGAAGGTCAGATAGCCGACAGGAGACATGGTGTTGAGCAGGGTTTGTGCATAGAGTAGCGCTATCACTCCAAAACATTGCAGTGAAGGAAGTTGCATTTATTCGACATCTCGACTAGGGACCAGTCCCCAGTCGAGGCATCGAATAAATGTGTTCCAGCTGCTCTGCTTTGAGAAACTGTGGCCATTTGTTGGTAAAAGTACGGTTATGTAGTCTGACTGCTATTGAAAAATTAAAATGTGCAGGGCAAAAGTAAATGCATTTATGCTCAGTGAAAGTTCAACATTAGGTCTGGAGCTATTTAATTTTAAAGATAGCATTTTTGCAGGCTTTACATGTGCTGTTTCAGTGAGCACTGATGCTACTGTAGCAACACCTCTATGGATGTCACTAATGAAGGTAACCAAAAATTCCAATAACACACACACACACGCACGCAAGCGCGCACACACACACACACGCACGCACACACCTACCTCTATTAGCCTTTAGTTGTAAAATGCAGTTGCACAGGATACAGCTGAATTCTAAGCTTTATATTAAGACATCCCTGTGATTCAGCACAGATTTAGAGCGTCGGTTAAATTCTTCAGCGGCATATGTTGTCAGGCAGAATTTCTGGATGTAGCCTCGTCTGTTCACATAAATTTGAGCACAACTGCTGGCTGCGGGACATACTGAGCTTCAAAGGCAATATGGATCAGCTTGTCATGTCTTCTCTCCACTGCAGAATTCCCTGGCACTGACCGCATCCAGCCCTGGTGGCACTAGGAGCCTCGTCCAGCCAAACGGTGCGGGCATGCGATCTGAGTTTGACCTGCCCAGCAATCCATTTTCATTCTTCATGGACCAGCGCTGGTCGCCTGGTGTCAGCCCTACTGCGAGCACAGGAGACTCGGACAACATTGAAAAGGCGGCCAAGCTGCACAGATCTGCTGCTAGTAAGTCTGTTTAATGCACTACAGAGGGCTGGGCCTCAACTTTCTAGACCCCTATCAGAGGGACAAATGCTCCTGTCACGCTGCTCAGTTCACCTCAAGTCGCTTCAGTCTGCTTTACGATATGCAGCCAGAAGTCTCAGAACTGTCAGTGAGGACTAGTAGTGCTAAAGCATACTGGCCCTAAAGATCAGTATGTATGCAAACTTTCATGTAATATCTTTTTGGTTACAGGCGTGAAAACAGACACAACACAAGGTAAAGATGGGACAGAGCGCCTACGTCCCGTCTTTACCTTGTGTTGTCTGTTTTCGCACCTGTAACCAAAAAGATGTACAGTTACCAATTTGCCCAGCAAGACGTTATTTCATGTAATACTTAGCCTCGGACAAACAATTTTTATAAACACTATTTTAGTTTCGATAGGTGGGTGCCGCCATGTTTGCTCCACCAGAGCGCCGCCTACTGCAGACTCCACCATGGGCTGATAATCTGCAGCCCGTGGGCTGCAAGCGTGTGATGTCTGAAAGCGCCATCCGCTCATTTTATTCCTGCCAAACCTAGAAATTGCGCTTGGTGGTTTGCCTCTTGTTCATCCTCGCGTGTGCTATGCCACGAGTGCCTGCAACAACCAAACGGGAGCAGGCAACAGTGTTTTGACGGAGCGAACAATCAGCTTTGGTAAGTGCCATGCTCACAGTTCATGTGTGTAGTTCTTGTCACCAGTTGCCTGTAAGGTAAATGTGGCACGGTGTTGCATGATGGAAAAACGAAAGCAAAATGTGTTTAAACTCAAAATTGCTGTGAGCGATAGAATATCTATGGTTTCGGGGAGCAACACGCTCTCATTGCCTGCTGGGCCATGGTGAGTGCAACAGTTTAGACTGCAGAGCTTACGACAGTCACTCTGTTCGCAAACTGAACATTCAGGAGACAACAGCGAGCTACGTAACGAAATGTATCCACGTCTGATCATAGCGATGTTTGTTTGCAGCGATACGCATAATGAAACTGAAATTCAGTCCCTCCTGCCGCTCAAGTAGGGCTGTTCATACTACAAGCGATACAAGCCAATTCACTGAAAGTAATACGCATTCTCGCCTACTTCACTCCCACCAGTACTCACTGGTCCACAAATACGGAAAAATATGCAATTACACGGACTGATAGGTGCAATTACACGAACGTTATGCAACACTACTACAGCTTACCAAGAGTCCTAATCACTGCACCTGTGTTAAGAATTTGTCTCATTTGGGGAGGGCCATTGATCAAGCCTTAACATTTGTTGTATGCCTGGCACAGCTATGCATCTTCCCATAGAGTGGACCTGTTTATAGTGCATTCAGTACGCTTCCAGTCGAACGATTCATTATGATGCATGGCATAGTTTACCTTCCTGTGCATGCAGTTTTTGCCTTCTGTGCAAATGCAATTAGTATTTTCATACTCCTTTTTTTCAGGCGGCGATGCCTACACGTTCCTGTTGTTTGTAAATGTGAGGCAACAGAACAAAGTTGTGGCTAAATTTGTGAAATCCCTGCATCGTATGCTTTTGAATTAAAACAGCTTTGCCCAAGCCACCCAAAAACAGTCTCCTAAAATTATGTACAGGGTAGTTGGTAGGTCAGGCGCTGTGCTTCGTTCCATGCCCAAGATTAAGCATAGGCAGTCTGTTTCTGTCTGCTTTCACAAAGTGCAATAAACATATACATAAGCTTATGTTTGTTCCCCAGGAGTTCCTTAGGCTCTGTCCTTGGCCCTTTGCTGTTTTTACTCTACATTAATGATTTGCCTGACGCTGTAGCCTCTAAGACCAGTTTATACACCGATGACTGCATCTTGTACTACACAATTGCCACTGCTGATGACCAGCTTCTTCTGAATGAGTCTTTTCGCATGTTCTGCGATTGGCGGAAGATATGGGAGATGGAGCTCAAATACAGCAAAAGTTTTCATGAACCACCGATCACCTTCTTATTTCGACTACACTGCAGATGGTACAGGAATACAAATATCTTGGCATCGTTTTTCCGATATGCCCTGGTCAAAATACATCTATTACGTCACAGCTAAAGCACTAAAATAGGTTACTTGAAGCAAACTGTATGGGTAGCTCCTTAAAGACACCAAATTGCTCATGTACAAAACTTCAATCCATCCTATTCTTGAATATGCTTCAAATGTCTGGAATCCACATAAGCACCGTGAAAATGTCTGGAATCCACATAAGCACCGTGAAAGTAATAAAACTGAGTCTGCACAGTGGAAAAGTGCAAAATTTGTGTCCGCTCTCATCCCGCCGGAAAACTTATTTTTAAAAGCTTCACCCTATGGCGCATTCTGCTTGCTGCCTTTCAGATGGTAACCATATCTCGTTTTCAAAGCCATCTGCAACTAGGAACCATCACAATCTTAATATCCAACCTTTTTTTGCACACACTAACGCTTTAAAATACATTCCAAGAGTGAGCGATGAGGGGCTAGTTGGTATGACATGATTACAAAACATAAAACTGAGCACGGGACAAGACACAGGGTAGAAGCAAACAGGACGAGCTCAGCTTCTTTCCACATACTGTGGAGAGTTGGAATTCTTTACATGGCAACATTCAATCTTCGCTTTCAGATTTCGTGTCTGCAATTGAGTCGTTGCGACATGCCAAGGTATTGTTTATATTTTGTTGTTGCCATGTGCTCTTGGTGCATGAAATTGTGTATTGTAATATTTTATGTAGCCCACTTCTGCTATAGCCCCTGCATGGGGCTGTAGTATTTTTAAATAAATGCCGTGGTTGCACGATTCTAACGCGCCCTCGATTGTAATGCGCAGTAGAAGGACCGGAAACCAAACCGAAAAAAAAAAATACTTGGCGCAGATTCTATCGCGCACATAAAATAACTCAGACACCTCAGAATTGCATAAACATTTTATGGCACATAAATCTGCACACACACACAAGCACCACGAGATGTAGACATTGTAGGCTACTAGACGTCGCAGTCTGACGAGAGCTCTTTCTCACTGTCCACAGACCACAGCAAGTCGTCCTCAGTGCCATCCTAGGCGTTCGAAATGCCACACTTTTTAAATGCCCGCACAACCATCGCCTGCGGGAGGACCTTCCAAGCACCGTGAGCCCATGTGGTTATGTCCCCGAGTGTCGCTCTCTTGGAACGGCCTGTTGGCGTGAGGACCTGCTCAGCGAGCCACTCGTTGTATGCTGCACGTACGCGGTGCTTTATGAGCTTATTTAAGCACACATCGAGCAGCTGGATTTGCAATGTCATCCCTCTAGGGATAACCACCAGATCTGTGTGGCAGGCCGCAAGTTTCTCCTTGATGCGGTCGGTGATGTGGCACCTGAAGGAGTCGAACCAGTAGAACGCACACGCCAAGGCTGGCTCCAGGCCTCTTCCGCCAGACCGAATCAGTCCAGTCGATCATGAGGTCAGTGTCCATCTAACCTTTAGGTTGCATGCGGACAACGACGCTACTGGGAAACGCAGTGTCCACTGGCACAGTTTTTCTCTTGAAAATTAAATACAGACTCAGTTTGAGTCCGTCTCCCGTGCAGCACAGCATCGCCGTCACCCTGTTTTTTTCATTGCCTGACATGAGCATACGCACCTGCTTGGCGCCCCTTGACTCAACCGTATAGTTTGACAGCATATCGAAGAAAATTGGGGTTTGGTCGGCGTTTCCGATCTGCCTAAGCGGGTAGTTAGGCGAGAGACGAAGGTTGATCATGAACCGCTGGAACACGATCAACTTCTGTTCGTACGCGTCTGGAATTTTTGGCAGATGCTCGTTCTCCGCTTAAGCGAGCACCCTTCCCCTTGAAAAATTTTTGAATCCAACTCCTGCTGTCTTTGAACCGATCCCTCGGTATGTTGGAGAGCCTTCGCCTTGATTATATCTGAGGACACGGGCAGCTGGTTGCTTCGGAGCTCCTTGGTATATTCTCTAAGAGGATCTTCAAGTTCTGGAAATCGACCATGCTGTGGGCCATTGAAGCCTTTCCGTGATGCTTTGCACTGAAAAATGCGGTCCCTTTGCTTTCGCCAATCGCGAACGCATGTCTCCGGGACACGTAACGCACGAGACACTGTTCAGATTCCTTTCGGCTTCAGCCATGACGATTGCCTCGTGCTTGAACGATGCTTCATGATGGAAATGTCGTTTCCTTTCCACGCTGACAGGGTTAGGGCTAACAGGGTGGATGAACGCACACCACCTTGTCTGAGCATGCCAACGGAACGACACAAAACAAAGATGCTCGAGGGCTTGATGATGACGATGGCAATGTGGCTGGCCAAACTTTGAGCTGCTCTGTTTCGGTTTTGAGTTTTGGGCACGATTGTAACGCACATGTATTTTTGGGCACTTGTTTTCAGAAAAAAAGGTGCGCGTTAGAATCGTGCAAACACGGTAAATGAATAAAGCTTGTTGTTGGTGCATGCGTTCTCTGTTCACCAACGACGTCCACTGCTGATGTAACTCGGGGCTGGCAGGAAAGTGGTGAAGGAATAGACGTAGTGAATGCACAGACCTCTGCATAACATGGTGCAAGTGCATAATGGCAGCGTTTTTATATTTTCGTTGGCTACTGTCGCGGCCAGCAAAAAAAAAAAAAAAAAGCACTGGGTGTTTAAAGGAGATTGATGTTGCGTGCAACATTGCAGCTTTTGCTATACAGAACATTCACTTAACCGATGGCTAAGCAGCCGGATACTGCTCCACATGCCGGATTAATAGCCCAGGGGAGGTTGGCAACAGTGGGGTGTCGTGCTGCGCATGTGTTTGAGAGTATTTCTCCCTCCTAAAGTGGTGCATAATGGCCTTTTTCTTTCAAAATAAAGGCATTTACTGTGTTGTAATTGTCGCATTCACACAGCAGCTGATTTAGACTTCAAGTAACTGGGAAGAAAATTCCTAATAAAAGGACCTAATTACCTGAAGACTGAATAATCAAATGACACCTACTAAACGGCCGAAAACCACTCTCATCGCAGGTGAAATACTCGGTTGAGCAATAGTAGTCTGCTGTTGAGATAAAAACGGTGTGTATCATCATCAGACTGACTACACCCACTGCAGGGCAAAGGCCTCTCCCATGTCTCTCCAATTAACCCTGTCCTTTGCCAGCTGTGCCCACCCTATGCCTGCAAACTTCGTAATCTCATGCGTCCACCTAACCTTCTGCTGCCTCCTGCTACGCTTGCCTTCTCTTGGAATCCACTCCGTTACACTTAAGGACCAGCGGTTATCTTGCCTTCGCAGTACATGCCCTGCCCAAGTCCATTTCTTCCTCTTGATTTCGACTAGGATGTCATTAACATACGTTTGTTCCCTCACCCATTCTGCCCGCTTCCGGTCTCTTAACGATACGCATATCATTTTCCTTTCCATGGCGCTCGCTGTGCTGTCCTTAACTTAAGCTGAACCCTTTTCGTTAGCCTCCATGTTTCTGCCCCGTAGGTGAGTACCGGTAAGATACAGCTGTTGTACACTTTTCTCTTGATGGATATTGGTAACCTACTATTCATGATCCGAGAAAACCAGCCATATGCCCTCCACCCCATTCTCATCCTTCTAGTTATTTCCCTCTCATGATCCAGATCAGCTGTCACTACCTGCCCTACTAGCCGCCACGGTGATTCTGTGGTTATGGTGCTCGGCTGCTGATCCGGAAGACTCAGGTTCGATCGATGGAAGCGAAATGTTAGAAGCCTATGTACTGTGCGAGGTTCGTGCACGTTAAAGAACCCCAGGTGGTCGAAATTATCCGGAGCCCTCCACTACAGTGTCCCTCATGGCCAGAGTCTCTTTGGGACGTTAAACCCCATAAAGCAAACCAAAGGAAAACTGCTCCAAAATGGTCAGGGCCTTTGCAGCCTCTTTCGCAATGCGACTCAGTAGCAATGGAGCCTCAGCTCCTATACATGAGCAGTGCAAGACGAGTGCGCAGTTTCGACACTCTGGAATAGAACCATGTGCAAAAGCAAATGAAGTGTGAAGCAGTGCCAGGACTGCAAAATTGTTTCCAAGAGACTCTTGATGTGCCAGTCAGCGTGAAGTTTGCCAAGTTATCCTTCTGACACTAGCGAAAAACCCTTCTGGCTTGTTGCACCACTAGAAATAATGAACTGGGGCCTTCACTGTCATTTTCCCAAATGCAGACACTAGCTTCCAAGTCCAGTCATACTGCGACCATGCTAAGTGCATTTTAGGGTCTTGGTGAGCAGCTTTTTTATGCTCCTTTCGCAGTGGACGATTTAATTGTTAGAACCAAATTCATTGGCATGTAATGTCATTAATACCTATGCGGGAATATTTACTGCCATTAGCTTCAAATGACATCAGCCATCGAATGAATTTAATGAACTCAAAGCTACATATATTGCAGGCTATCAGTTTCCAGTTTCCAGACGGTAGCGCAGTAGCACTGTCGTGCCAGTTGGTCGTGTCAGATTTTCATTTACCAAACACTTAGGTATAGTTGTCACTCTTGCTCGTTACTCGACATATTCAAGATTGCTCCGCAAATTTAAGAGGCCTTCGCCTCGTAAATGCCAATTTCGCACCAATTTGCGGCCGCTGCACTGATTTGTCAATTCATTGGTTTGCATTTATCAAATTTTGATTTCTGACTTCACATCAATGAGACACTGCTGCAGTTGTGATGTGAAATGGAATTATTGATTTTAAATTGGTATAGCAGAGAAGTGCTGAGTGTTTGAAATTGCATTGCATATGTTTAAAGCGCTTTGCAAGAACACATTTGTACTCTTGTTTTTATCAGATTACGATCGCTATTATCTGTGGATGTATTTTTACAGTGTAGCACCAGAAGGAGGTAAATGAAAACTCCTCGTGTACCAAACCTCGTTTGTTTCAAACTGTATTAAACATTAGTGTGACATGGGGATTAGTGGGCACATAAAGCTCATCGAGGCCAGGCTTGTTGCACTGGCAAACAGAATTTTCAAGCTATTTCACTAGTGCTCTTAATAAGCCCACCTCATTCATGATAAGACTTGCCTTTTACTTTGCCTTAATGCAGTATCAGTTGCTAACAGGCATACTGAAAAGCAGTAAACTTGGAATCCTATACTATAGCACCTCTTTTTTTGTCTTGGTTAAAGTTGTATGATTATATAATAATCATCATAATCAACAGCCTGCCTTGTCCTACTGCAGGACAAACACCTCTCCCATATCTCTCCAGTCAATACTGCCCTGTGGCAGCTTATCCCTGCACACTTTTTAATCTTATCTGCCCAACTAACTTTCTGCCGCCCCCTGCTATGCCTGTCTTCTCTTGGAACCCAGTCAGTTACTCATAATGACCATCGCTTACCTAGCCTTCGCATTACATGCCCTGTCCATGCCTATTTCTTCTTTATTTTGACTGGGATGTCATTAACCAGCATTTGTTCCCTGACCCACTCTGCCCTGTTCCTGTCTCTTAATGTTGCACCTACCATTTTCCCTCCCATAGCTCGATGCATTGCCCTCAACTTAAGTTTAACCTTTTTCGTTAGCCTCTGTTTCTTCCTGTAGATGAGTACCGGTAAGATACAGCCACTACCTGTATTCCTAAGAGCTGTGTTCCTGTGTGACATGTTCTTAAAGGAACACGTCAACTTGACCACTTGCAGCGCCTCGCTACCAATAGACACTCACTACCAATGACACTCCAAACCTATCTAGCTACTAATGCAGAGCAGTCACAATTGTAAGCTAAAAATTTCTGTGGCATTGTCTGTCTGTTTGGGATTTCAGTTAAGGAAACTGAAATCTGGCAGCGCACATAAATTCAATTTCCCAAACATCACTTTGGCACTTAGCAACAGCATCCAAAAAATGGAGGGCAGTACACGAGAGGTCAAAGTGAAACTGACTACAGCAGCTGGCGTCATACAAGTGCACTGGAAAGAACATATAACGAGGTGAAATAAACTTGCTCAAGGACGTTTGTAGAGAGACACTTCTGGCAGTCGGCAGAAATATAGCATCTGTCCTTCGTAGACCGGATTATGATGCAGCTGCTTTGCAAACAATCAAGAATACGAGAAGTTTAAAAAGAATGCACTCAGGCCCAATTAAAATGTTATATGTAGTGTTCATCCTAAAGCTGCTGTAAGAGGTGCTGTAATTGAGTGCTTTTTAATTTCTACCACCACGGGTTTTTGGGCACGTCATACAGCACATAGGCATTTTTGAGTAATTTCCCACTGAAATAGGATTAGAGCATGCAACCTCTGGCTCAACACCCAAATGCTAAAGCCACCAAACCAACCCAGCGGATTGGAGGAGGTACTAGCCGAAGTGATAAGTCTGCACAACACGAGATGAGCACAGGGAAGAAAGATAGGAGAAAATTTGCTACAAACAGCTTACTCGTTTTGTGTTAACTTGGTGAGTGGATATATGCACCATCTAGCCCAGCGACAAGTTTACTTCCTCTCCCTGCAAGTGATGTACGCTAGTAGATCAGCACCTGTTTATATTCACGGGAAGCCTCCCTTGAGTGATAGCCCTTCCCATTGTTCAGAAAGGTACCTGAAGGCCCAGAGCCACATCTGTTGCAGTGGCCTATATAAACAATTCTGCTTCCCTCGATGATTCTGTCCAGTATTCAAGGCTCTAGACAGACTGCAAGAATTGGTGGTGTTGCTGAAGCATTGCTTTACCATTTTCTCGCGACTGTGTCGATGGAATTTTGCCATCAATTTCAAGCTCAGCCCATGGGTAGTGTTGACTACGTTGACAGCTTTCCAATGGTGGATGTGGCATGGGTGCTGATGTGAAGACTGCTCATAATATAATTCTGGACTAGTCTCGCAGTCTTGGTGGGGTGTGTGTAAATCACTGTAGGCATTATCAGAGGGTATGCAATTGGGGGGACCCTGCTGCACTCTTGTGTGTCAGCTCTATGTAATGAGACATTCTCTGAATATCTGCAGGGCCACTTGATTCATGGGAGGCCTTGACCCCTGGCTACATGCCAGTCAACCCACACCTCTCCCTAGACAATGCCCTTACATTTCCCATCTCACTTCCCTGTACCCCGCAGGTTTCTCAGAGGCAAGCTGCTGCTGGAGCGGCACCCTGCCACCACGCACCCTCAAGAATTCATCCCTCTCCTGCAAGGTCTTTCTGGGAGGAGTGCCTTGGGACATCTCGGAGCCTGGCCTCATAGAGGCCTTTGCGGCCTTTGGCAACATCAAGGTGCAGTGGCCCAGCCGCGAGCGGAGCCAGGGGTTTCCCCCCAAAGCTGGTTATGTATACATCATCTTCGAGAACGAGAAGCAGGTCAAGATGCTGCTGCACGCCTGCAACCAGGACTACCTGAATGGGGGCAACTGGTACTACAAGATATCGTCGCGGCGCATGCGCTGCAAGGAGGTGCAAGTGATCCCGTGGGTGCTGAGTGACAGCAATTTTGTGCGCTCCCCGTCGCAGCGGCTAGACCCAGGAAAAACGGTGTTTGTGGGAGCTCTCCACGGCATGCTCAACGCGCAGGGCCTGGCCCATGTGATGGAAGAACTCTTTGGGGGAGTCCTGTATGCTGGCATTGACACGGACAAGTACAAGTACCCCATCGGTAAGAGCACGCTCTGAAGTCATAAATTAGAATAAGGCACAACATAGACCAGACTGGCCGCTACTGCCGCTGACAGAGGTACACAATGTGCACTGTGCTCCCTATGTGCACTGTGCATTCTTTATGGAGCTCGCACACTTGATGGGGGTGTGGCTGCTCTCCTTGCCACTTGCTTGCACTGTCGCTGTAATCTCTAATCTACCTATTCACTCTCCTTTCCACATATCGCCTTCTCCCCCACCATGCCGAGACTACTTTCCTCCTCTCTATATTCTACTATGGCCGATGCCTGAAAGACTGACCAGAAAGACTGACCGCTTATGTCACCTCTAAGTTAAAATTCAGGCACCTGAGGTTTCTTTGTACAAAATTACCCTTCTGTATTGCACTTGGTCATGCTCATCAAATGCAGTGCAACTCCATGTAACGTAGCCATATTGCAAGCAGAGTGACTAAGTTTGAATGCAGCACGGTGCCACCATCGGCTCTGGCCTTTCTATGCCAATTAAAAATACAAATTCCTGCCAAAGATGAAAGTTCTACTCATCATTGTCACCATAGGAAGAACATGCTAATTTTTACTCGTTTCTGGCGATCCTCTCTTTAATTAGGTATGCCCTGAAATGCCGATCGCAAGTGCTCCCTGCCTCGATGCATCCAGCCTTGTTTCTAGCTGGCTCTTGCACAGATTAGTTCTTAGCTAGGTTTGAGGTGTTAATTTGGCAATATGGATTTGTGCTTCAACAGCACCTTATTATGCAGACTCTGTAGCAGTTACTGTGGAATCTCACTTTGAACTCGGAGGGGATTTAAAATTTAGTTATTCAAATCATGCAGAGTTCAGATTAATGAAAGCATATTTAACCCTCGAGGTACTCTCGTTAGTTGAGAGACATTGAGGACAAATGGAAATGCGGCTGTATCAATAGGACACTGTGTTCCAATGACAATGAAATCACCGCCACTGATAAGATTTTATAAGCTAGAAAAGACCAAAAAAGAGGACACAGATGTCTCCCTCACCGGCCAATTTCACCAGATTTCACATGGAAAATGCATGCGTCAACATAGAACTTTTGGTGAGATTCCCAGAGGCCATACTAGTACACTGTTGTTCAATTCAAGCAACCCGTCCTTTTCGGTAAGGACATCACAATTTGAATTGACTGACAGAAATATCTTGTAATCCAATTTTATCGGATATGTGTCTTTGCTGCTGGACAAACGCCAACATACTCAGAAAGAGCTGAAGTCCAATTTTTTTTGTGAACAATAATTGCTTAAGTTTTCCTCTGTGTGCAAGCTGTTCGAATTAACAAGTCTGCTGTACTACACTTATAGACCTGAACCTTGGTACGATTGCAGAAACACCTTCGTTTGACTGCTGCATGTCACTGTATAGGTGGAAGTTGTTGCAGTTCATTTGGCCAGTTACAATGCTGCTTCTCTTGTCAATAGCATTCTGGTCTCCTTCACCGCAAGTGTTCTGGAGCTTCAATTTCGTTTAAAAAAAAAAAGAGACCGAAACTTCTGTGCGTGATGTGCACAGATGTTAGGAAAACTGAAAGCACACAGTTTTTGCTTCGCTATGGCTTTTCGACAGCATGATTACATTTAAACTGCGAGAAGATAAACAACTAAGACTCGACAGCACAGCATGCTTTCAACTCATACGTGCCCATACTTGACGAGACCTTCAACAGTGCAGAAGCCATAAGCCCGAGAGTAATTTTCCACTTCCGTGCTCTATGTGTAATCTTCACATGTCGCATTCTCATTGCCATTTTTCCAAACAACTCAGGGTCCGGCCGGGTGACTTTCAACAACCAGAAGAGCTTTATGAAGGCTGTGGCTGCGTCCTTTGTGGAGATCAAGACTCCTCGGTTCTCAAAGAAAGTATGTGCACTACTGTCGTCTTTATGCATCAGAGAGCATTATATATCAGAGCAGAAAGCAGAAGCGAGTAGCATTTTGCCCAGAACACACTTTTGGCCAGTACATTTATGACATGATAAACAGTAATGAAAACTCCTTTTTGTTCTGTGCCGTAACGCTCTGAAATCCACACTGCTGAGGCATGTGATATACAAGATGCAGTTTGCACTTGACTAATATATATTGAAGCCCATGTAAACCATTTGTTGTTACCAAAAGGTCTCAGCATAACTTTTTTTTGTCTGCACCTTTTGACTGTGCATCATTCTTTTGCGTTTTAATCCAGATATTTTTTTTTTCGTGCTTACTGCAAAACAGCATGAGCTTGTCAAAAAACGATTTCAGGCATGCCAAGTCCAAAGAACAGAAATGACAGCTGCACAGTGCTGCAGATGAAGGCGCTAATTCAGTTTTGTATGCCACCCTTCACACTGCTGGGTGTGAAAAGTGGCTTCTACTGTTCCCAGAAAGACAGTGATGGACTATCGTGATCAAAAGTTTACGGGACGAGAGTGTGTGGAAAAAATTCTATTTGCCACAGTCTCATAATCCAGTCGCACGAAATGTGTCAAGGTATGAGGGAATGTGCATGCTCTACCCGCTGGTAACAATATCGTGCGACTGTTTAATAAGGTAGAACTGCACTAAACGCTTTTCCGAGAACATTCGTCCCGTAATATTTTGATCGTGATGGTACATACTTGCAAATGCCTTTCCTTGCTCCTTTATAAAGTTTGCAGTGCGTATACGCAATGCTTGATTTGTGATCGGTTTGCAGGGGAGATAGAAATGCGAACAGAGCAGAGCCTAGGCGCTCCACTGTTCGCATTTCTTTTCATCACACTTTTACTTCTGTGGTAGCACAAAGACACTAGAGTCGTCAGTGATGCATTCTAGGATCTTTTTTTTTTTTACCACACAGGTAAAATTGCGATCAAGGGAAATTCGAATAGTGGAGCACTTAGGCTCTGCTCTGTTCACGTTTCTATCGCGATAGTACACCAGTGCTAGGGTCCTCTTGGACATCAGCCATGTGCAGTTGTAAAAATGAGAACAAAGCATTAGTGGCTGTGAGTGTAAAAGCTAAAACAAAGGATTTTCTACATAAAATGGTTCCTAAAGGTTTGAATTGAGGCCTGAGTTTACACAATTACTTAAAAAAAAACACTGAAACACTTTGGTATACCCGGTAGCGTGCAAGCAGTCGGCCTTGACTGAAACCCTAAATTGCATTTTGCTTTTAGGCAGGCAGCAATAGGTGATAGAGTGGCAAGCATCTGCGGCGCTTTATGTGGGCACTGCTCAGTGGTTTCATGGAACAATGTCAAGACTAGGTTGCTGTGCAGCTTGAAGGTTTTAAAAATTGACAGTCTGCCTCACAACTCAAAATAACTACAGACATTGTTTGTAGTTAGCAGCCTGGCCTCTAATGAAGCTTAACACATCAATAATGGAGCTGATGGAGCTAATTAAACTGGTGAAGCTTATCACGTCATGAAGGAACACTATCTTGCTTCCTATTCAAGCTCTGGGAACTACAATCTTCCACAGTTGATAGTCTCTGGGCTGCTGATTAGTGTCATACCCTATACTCCCATCTCGTGAGATACCGTACTTGCAGCACTATGGAAGGTAGAAACCTCCTTGGCCAATCAGGGGAGCACATTAAATGCGTTCCTTCGTGACTTTTCATGTGCATGTCTTCTCATGGCATATATAGATATGGCCTATGTACCATAAGCATATGCACACTTATATACGCTAAACGCAAGCCTTTTGCAGGATGTTATGCCATTCATCACATTCGTAGTTGCAGTTCAGCTTATGCAGACGGACACTCAACAATAAGCTCAGCCTAGTGGCACCATCTAGCTGTTAGAACGGGTACCATTTTTGTCACTAGACTGAGGCTCCTCTTAGGAATTAAGCAGCTGAATTGTCTCTGTAAATAAAAACTGAAGTAAATTTGTGTTTTGTTATAGGCGAGATGAGACAAAGCGAAAGCACAGTGCCCCATTCACAGCCAAGGGATGTACTGAAAGTGGCAGTAACGACGACGCATTCAGCCTGAGGCAAAGGGTCCTGCTTCGAAGGGCAGCGCCATTTTGGAAACGATCTTACGTAGGCAAGAGTCGCACATGCAGAGCTGTGGAAGTAGCGTACGTAACACGAGCGTACGTTAGGGCTCGATATGAAATAGCATTTGACACATCCCATATGTCCATATACCCATATGCTTTTTTTATACTGGCACTACATTCTGCAGCGTCCGAACGTTGCATGTGCACTTGTGACAAGTTTAGTAGTGCTGCAAGGAACTGCTGAGATGGGGAGTGTAGTACATTTTTAGCATGACTACATCAGTCGCAGACATAGGTTGTTGCAAAGTTTGATTTATGCAATTCACTCTTCCTGCATTATTAGTCTTTGGCAGTGTCAGCAGTTCGAAGTATCCACCATTTGATCTAGAGGATGTTTGAACCTTTCCTGTAGCATCTATTAGCTGCATATTAGCAGTTAACCGCTGCGTCGTATCCTGTCTGTGCTGGGGTCTCGTTTATCGACAGCTCTTCGACACTTGCAAGTATTACGGCTAATTCCATGCTGGTGCTGCGTGCAGGTGCAAGTGGACCCTTACCTGGAGGACGCCATGTGCTCCTCGTGCCACAAGCAGCCAGGACCAGTCTTCTGCCGCGACATAGTCTGCTTCCGCTACTTCTGCCGCACCTGCTGGAGTTGGCAACACAACGTTGACGGGATGCGCAACCACAAGCCCCTCATGCGCAACAAGGCCAACACACGCTGAGCTTCTACTCTCTCCCCCATCTCCACCACCCCCACCCCCCGACTCAACCCCAGTCTTGCAGGAAGCAAGAGCAGCCTTTTCTCGCAGCCTTTGAGAGCCTTTCCCCTCCGGTTCTGTTTCCGTCCTCCCCTCCTCCTCTTTTGTGTGTTAACCTAACACTCCATTGTTGTCACCTTTGTTGCCCTTCCCTCTTCTCCACTGAGGATGGGAGAGGGGAAGAGTGTCGTTGTTTTCTTTGCTTTGTGCGCCGGTTGTTGTGAGTGGCTGTTAGGTTGTTTTCCTTCTTTGTTAACTAAAATAAGAGTGCTTTTAAGTTCTGTTTTGTGCAAAAACAGGGGGCAAGTGTCCCTCATGTCCATCCTGTGCTGCTGTGCTTCCTTTTTGTTTCTCTCAGCTCTTTTTCGCCCTTTAGTGTTTGTTGCCCATTAGTACTGAGTACTAAGGAAAGAATTTGAGGGAAGGATCTGTGCAAGCAGGGTGGATACTTGTCTGTCGTTGCTTGATTGTGTGTCCTTCATTTGCTAGTCTTTTCTTCTTTTTTTTTTCCCCCTTTGCTCTTGTGGAGGTTGTCACTCCAGCACCTCTCGTGTACATTTTTTTTCCTGCTCGAACAAGCATTTTTATTTCACATGGGCAATCTCAGCCCTGTAGTCCACAAAGTGCTGCGATACCGTGATTTTTTTCTTACTAGAGTTCTTCGGGGGCCTATTTATTAGTTTTACCTGTACAGATGGCATACATGGGCAAGGATTTAAAATCCGCTGTTGCCTATTGTAGTTTCTTAGGTCATTTTAATGCAGCCCCCGGCTCTGCTCTTAAAAGCCCGTTTCATACGTGCCCCCCCTTTTTTTGTATGACATTACTCTGTACTATTAGCACTTTCTACTAGTCAAGCTTTTTTCTATTTTTTAAAAAACTGTTCCTCCTTTATAAAACACACACCTCATGTGTCATAGTCCACTGCATTTCAACGCTGTTCTGAACAGTTCCTGCGAATGCCTTGATGTTTTTATAATATTCCAGGTGCAAAGTTTTAAATGGCTCAGCTGTTGTTGTTGGGCATATAGGGTGCTTGAAGGTTGAGGTATTTTTTCCCTTTGAGTTAGTGCAAAATACCGGTAGCTCTGTATGGATTTGACTACGGAATGGATCACGGACCAAATTTCTTGACCGCAGTTGGAGATTTCAACACCCAAAAGTTTGGGCTTCTCCAGTGCTTGGAAGTTTGGGATCTGCAAATTTTTCAAAGTTTCTGTGCATTGGGAACATTGAGACCAATGTTTTCTCTTTTGTAATCCTGTATGAAAATAAATTCCTGCATACAAAAGTCTCTCAGGTCACGAACGCCTTCGCTTGCAGTGAATTTTATGCTTAACTCATTTAGCCAGGGCTTTGTTATTGGAAATTAACAAGGTAGGTGCAGGAAATTGTGACCAGACAGTATTTGTTTGCCCAATATACCTGCAAGAGCCCCTCGACCCATCTGTTTGGCACAATGATTGGGAAGGTATATCTGGCAACTGCACATTGTCCATAAGAAAAATTCCATCGTGGAAGCGTTTCGGGCACCTCGGAGGTCTGCTGCTCAGAAGCTTGTCCCGGCAGTTTTTAAATGGGATGGAATCTGCGCCGCTTTAACAATTTCCCCAAACGATGCCTTTTCTTTGGCTACGGGTTTTACTCCATATTTCAAGCGCGCTAGAACGTGTAGCGGCGGCATGTGCCCGGGCGGAGCTAATGCAAGTGTTGATGCAGCACATGAAACGCTCCCGACGCTTGCCCATGAGAGCGCCAGCTTTTTTTTTTTTTGTGCACCCATGAACGCATTCTCCTCGCTGGTGTAAGGAAGGAATGTGTGTCCATAAAAATCTGAACATTGCCGAAATGGATGAGTCTAGGCGCATTTAGCGCCTTTAAACAAGCATATATACTTTAGCCTGGCGTTCGCCCTGCAGTGGCTACGACTTCGAAAAAAAAAAAACCGCCCCATCAAGGGGGTCGCCCCAAGAAGCCAAAACAGGTGAGAACAGCGACCTATGTCCATAGGTCGCGGGCCGAAGCTATGCCGCCGGTGTCGAAGCCAAGGACACAATACACGAATTAAGTACGAATGAGCGATGCACAAACTTCGAGCGCGTTGCGTCGCAGCACCCACAAACTTGCTGGCGAGCATGGAAATCGGCAATCTCAGTTTTCGATTTTAATTTTTCTTCTCGATCGCTGCAAGAAAGCTACCTCTGTGAGCTCATGTCACTGTTGGCCGTTGTTGGCAGCACTTTCAACGAATCGGCCAATGCAATTTATCAGACGAACCCATGCTACACGCGAATGACAGCCCCGCGTGTCGGACATGACAGTTCATAAGGCGCGTAAACGACACCAACATAATAGCCGGTGAAATAAGCATATGCCGACAGTTCAGTGCGTTTGCCGTCTTCTGTACGAAATAGTCAGCAGAGGTTAACATGTTTCTTACCGTTTTTGTAGGCAATTTGCACGAAATACCCGCGAACTCATCGTAAACAAACGCACATGCGAACAAAACAAACACATCGACGCGGCCCTAACAGCGACGGTCAAACATCAAAAGATGGCGCTAGTAAACAAAATCAAATTAATTTTAAAACATTTATTTACAGCTATAGGCTCAATATTTGCATAAAATAGTAAGAACAAAAATTTTTGTATCTTGAAGCTGCTTAGCATAAGACAATGAGTTTATTATGGTACAAGAACAAACTGAAACATAGCGCTGATCAACTGAAACCGAAAAATATAATACAAAAGAACCAAGGCTAGGGTGTCGTCCAAGGCACAATTTACTTGTCATACCCGAACGCTCTAACGCCAAAAAATAGTAGTTTTGATTAATGAAAAGTCCAGCGAAAGTGGATTAATCTGAACAGGAGTGTAGCGGTTAAACGGATAAAACGCGTGATTTGACAACAATGCTACAGTAGTGCAGACTGCAGGGGTTGAATTGGTTTGAATAGTTTCGTTAGCTTCATTTGACTGTAGCTTATAAATTTTGAGGAGTTGCATGTGGGAGTGGCAAATCATGCGTGTGTCTTCCATCGTTCCATGTGCGCTAGATTGCGAATGCAACGTTATTGAGGTCATTTATGCACTTCCTAATCGTGTGAAGTAACCAGGAACATAAAAAAAAAATGGCGGTCACACAGTCGGCAAGACTCCTCTAATCGCGGTCGCTTGCTAAACACTTCGACAGAACGTCCTAACCTTTTAAGAACCTTAATCTTAAGAAGTTCCGAAACGTCGGGACTTCTTAAAACTGAAAAGTTTCGGTTGGAGGAAGTGTATCAATTTATTATCGTTTTCATGGATCGCGAATTCGGCGAACTGTATAGAATGGTCGTTGGGAGTCTCTTGCAATCAATAACATACGCAAACGCCACATACAAAAGCTTGCAAGATCTTACGATTTTGGCTGTACATACACTGCACTCCCAAATATGCAGTTCGTAAACAAATGGAACATGTTTGTAGCCATGCTGATCATCCGACTCAAAAAAGGCCATTTGATCCAATTACTTCCGGGTAGTTTCCAGTTTCGCTTCATGTAGTTCAGATTGGTCATTTTTGACTGATTGTGAGCAGTTTTTAGTGAGCAGATTTAGCAAATGGCTCGTTTACATGCCCTGTGCACAATTGTTGTCAGTGTCCCGAAACAGACATTCAACACCTCCAGTGGGTCTGCCCTGCATTACGGTCAACTAATAGAATCTGGCACCTGGAAGGAACAGGTATCTTGCCAAACAGCACAGCAGCCTATATTGTGTACACACAGGGTCCCCATCGACCAAGACTATGGCCTCCACCCACTATGGCCTCAGCGGTAGAATTTTTTACTGCCACTACTATATGGGCCTCACATCAATTGTTCCCTTTGGACTTTAGCCATTCCGCGCACCTGTTTACATATAATTCGTACCCTTTGTACCTAAACGCAATTGTATGAGTACACTGAAAAGAGACTGTTCTGTGCTGCAGCTTTGCAAAAGCAGAAGAAAAATGAATGCTCATTGCATGCCAACATTCCATGCAAATCCAATGGAAGAAAATATTTTTATTCTTAATTTGCTTGTATCTTGAGAAAGAGCAATAAACATGTTATTAAATTCTTCATAAAGATGGCCAAAGTTCTCAAGGAAATTGCAGTTCACTCCATCCTCGAGTGCAACCAAAAGTACACCTTAATAACTGGAGCAGAAAAATGATTAAGGGCAACAATGCATTAAAATAGGCTGCCTGTGTGCGTACACATGCCCACCAGTTGCACATAACCATCTCTAGCATCGGCTAAATAGCCTAGTTGCATACGTATTGAATTCTGCCATTATATCTTACTTTGTCTCCAAGGGACTGTTTATAAAATCGCGATGAACGCACGTTTAGGAAACATGCAAAAAGCATTCATGGGCATAAGCCACGAAAAATAAGAGGCTACACAAGCCATGACTGGGTTTTGAAACAATATTTATTTAAAGGAATGCCATAAAATACAGTCATTGCTCCCTTCCTCCGACATCTTTGCCTATAGAAAAAACTGAGTGAAACCGCTTTGCATGCTTACACATAAGGCCCCTAGTTTCCCATCATTTCAGCATTTTTTGCAGAATTTTTGTGTTGTCAGCCAAATTCTCATCTCTTGATACTACTCTTTTTACAGGCATCAGCAGGAATGACAGAACGATGGAGAAATTTGCTTTATCTTTGCAAATACAACAAAAGGGGGAGTTTGAGACCTGCACGAAATTAAATTTTAAAAGAAAGAGTTGATTACAACAAAATCCCAAACCGTTAATTCCAGCCACAGCCAAAAGAGGATCCACTGCTGGTAAGGTTTCTACAAAAAAACGAGTTTGCAAGCATGCCTGGACTTAATAAAGAACTGCCAGTCCTAGATGCCGAGCATCAAGTGTACCTGAACACTGCTCGTGCACTGAAATCCGGTGATAGAGACCACGCACAATTTCTTTCTAAGCAAGACAAACATGGTGAAGATTTCAATATCTCGTCTTTCTGGGCTAGAATGAAAGAAGTGACCCTAACACTCCGTTCCATTGTAGTCGTTATAGGCACATTATATCAAACAAGCACCATTCTTTGAGTTAAGATAGCATGAAACATTACTTGATGCTAAGTTACAACAGCCACCTTCAATTTTAGAAGATGAGCCTCTGCAGCATGCAAGGCATGTGCTCAAAAAATGAACTCGCATGTTTTTTTCATGTGTGTCTTATGCTTCCTGCAGAACTTCACAGATTCTTAATTCTAAATTCATAGAATTTCACACATCCTTTATTCTGCATCCGTGGAATTTGGAATTTTCCGCCACACAAAGTTAGGGGCCTTACTCATAGAGCAATGCAAAACAGCCACTTGTGCTCATGCCTTGACTGAACAGGGCACATCTAGACCAACATTGTGAAGCTCTTGTGAGGAAGTTTATTGAGTTTTTCTTTTTGTATTTGCCAAACCTGCTTAATTACGATAGGTGTCCTCCATGCTCTGCTGTACGCCAGAAGTATGCCACAGTTGTGTTTTTCATTGCCCTTCATTGGCACTACTATGATCAGCAAGGCTTATTTGTGATTTAACACTGGGCATTGTGTCGGTTCCATGAAGCAAGCCCATGCTCTTTCCACATTGACGTAATTTACTGATTAGTATGTTAGTGTGGTTTAAAACCATGGAATGAACTTCTTAGCACTTCTGATCACAAACAAGTGTATTGAGTATACGTGCTTTCCAGGAAACCTTTAAATGCAGTTGAAGCACATTTACATTTTGAATACGGCAACATGCATAAACTGCATGCATGCCCTGCCACCTTAACGCAATTAACAATAAACATTAAAAATTTAAATGATTGGTAAACAAGTCCTGCTTGAAGACAAGCTGAATGAATGGGTTGGTAGTGCAGAGAAAGGTGAATGGTGTAACACCTTCACAAAGTGAAAATGCCATGCAGGTCTGAGTGCTTGACCTCTTGGTCCTTTTGACAGCCACTTTGTTCACAGTTGTTCAGTAGGTGTCTGGTGCTCCGAGTTTGGTCTTTTGCTGCTTTTACTAGCCATAAAAGGCTGAGCAGATTCCGGTGGCTCTTCAAGAGTTGCTGCAAGAAAAAAAAATAAAATGCACATTGTACATAAAGCAACACAGAAAATGCTTGCATAAAAAAAGCTACATTCGGATATAGCTCTCACCAAACATTGCCCCCACACAGTCACACTGAGGTGCATTTCTGGTTATGCTGGGATCCCAGGCAATGAGGTGCTGCATCGCCTCGCCTGCAAACTTCAACACTGGGCACCTGGGATCCCTTGGCCTTACCCACCAAAGTGGGACGTATACTCTCCGTTACAAACATGAAATAAATCTTCTCAGTGACAACAATAAAGAAACTCTTCATACCCTTCCTGTTTATGGAAAATCTCTTGACACCCACCGGCCACGAATTCTCAAGAACGTCCACTTATTTAAATGCACTCCTCACCCTTGCCCGTTCTTTCCTCTCACATTTCCAACCCTCTCCTGCACACCAGAAATGCCCCTTTGCCAGAATTGCCAGGATTCCCTTTTCTCCTGTTCTGCTACCATTCTCTCCCCACATTACGCACACACCCCTCCCCAGCGCGGCAGGCCTGGCTAGCCTCAGCTGACGCACGGGTTGGCTTTGGTGACCCTAGCGCAGGATATTGTTGATGCCTTAATGCTGTGCCGTAACGAAATCATTTCTCTCTCTCTGTCACTTTTCCATCACACCATTTTCAAATTGGTTAAATGGTGCTGTGCTGCTGCCCATGCACTAACTACACCTGTAACACAAGTTTCAGTATTAGGATATATTAACAGTTTTGAAACAAACTAGTGGTACACCAGGCCTGTTTCCATAAATAATTTTGAATGGCCTGCACATGTAAGTGGCCACCAAATGGAATGCATTCTAAAGGCAGGTGCATCCCATGTTTAACACCGTTGTCACGTATGGGCAATTTCGATCCTGACCAAGTCCTATCGTGAATTAAGTTTTCAGTGTGCTTGGTACGCAGCACTGCTATGCATTCACACTCAATCATGATTGAAGAGTTCACGCGCTAATTGACAGGTGGCGCTGCATAAGTGTGTTTTTGTACAAGTTGTAGGAAGCAAATGCATTTGTAAGCAAGTACTAGTTAATAAGAAACACCTTTGATCGAAATGTTGCCAAGCAATTTTCATATTTTCGCAGGCAAGCAGCTTGTCCACTTAACAGCTTGCATCTGAGTGTGTCCTGACCACAATGGTCTGGCTCAAGAATCTTGATTTCACTGCAGAAAAAAGCAGCACGATGTCGAGAAGGATCACACTCTATTGCTATTGAAATGGTCGTATACAGCAACACTGAATCAGCACCGAGTTTAATTCTAATCAACTAGATCAGGTTCAAAAGTGCCTCTGTGATGGTGGTAAAAAAGCAATGATGCACATGTAGGTCATCTACAACATTGCAAGTTCTCTGAAATTCGACATCCACTTTGTACAGGCTATGAAAAATGTTCTCTTGATTGAATACAACTCCTGGTACTTTTGGTTATTGTCTGGTGCTTTTGCTTGTCACTGCATCGTTGTCAGCACGGTCATGCCCCTTGAGAAGGCTCACTTTCAGTGCAAATTTGCTCTCGTAGCACAAAATTCTGGCTCTTTTTTTTTTCTTGAACAGCCAACCAAGTGTGCTTGTCGGGTGTACACTCATACCTCCTGTTACATATAAAAACTACCGCTCACGAATACAATTTTTCTGCTAAAAGCACCAAAAACTTCTAGAATTGTTACTCGCCGACAGCTGTGCACTTTGGCCTGTGGAGAAAAACAACCAGCTTTGCTAATGTTATGTTATATTTCAGCTAACCTTTTCTTTGCTGTGCCCACTGAGAATAGACCATCTGTGACCCAAGGATACTGCACACTGTCTCAAAGCTACCAATAATTTTCTGGCCTAGTATGCCATCTGTTATTCACCGCTTTGTAGCTAAGTGTAGTTAGTTGTAGCCAAGTTCTTAGACTAGAAGTCACCTTTCAGTTTTGAAGTAATCTGTAACTTAGCTACAAAGCGATGAATTTTTCTGCAGAACTGAAGATTGTGGCGCGCAACTTCTATCAGCAATCAATGCAGGTTACCTGACAGTCGGGCTCCTTTGCACATGACCTAGGTAATCGTGATTTTTTTGTGCCTCTAGATAATATTTTTTAATGTTAGCAGTAGCAGTGAGCCTAGATGATGTCGAATAGTCTGGCTATAGTTGCGATAATGAAGACATCAAGAAATCAACCCAGAGCATCAATTACTGCCCACAGGAAGGAATTTTCTGCCTGCTGCCAGATCACTGGTTTTAAGTTGTAATAGGAACGTTCACACTGCATTATGGCCATTAACTTCCATGTGTCTACATTATGTGGCCAAAATTTGATGCTGAGACGGGTGACGCTGAGAACCGCACCTCAGTTCTCAACGTCACCCGCATGATCAGCCGCATAGCAGGGCACAGATCTGCGTAAAGGGGATACTGTGACTTGTAAAGGCCCTTGCTATCAGCCACATTCAGTACAGCCTTCCCTACCTCCACCTCACCAAGTCCTAATCCGCACTCCCTTCAAAACTTCTCTCGGACTCCCCATGTGCACGAAAACACCTCGACTGGTGACTCTGAGCATCCACAACATCCGAGATGCGGTCCTCTCCTGCTGACGCACGCGCTTACTCACTACCTCTGCGGAACAGGCCATCCTCCAACACATCAGGGATCCCCAAGCAACCTAAACACTCGCCCTCACAGGAATACTACCCCCCCACCATCTGCACCCACCTTTACTTAAGCCCTATCCCCAGACACATGCACCATGAACTAATGAAGGCCAGGAGACAAGCCCGATTCTGGTGTCTGTAAAAACAGCATGGGCACGATTCCACCGCTGTCTGTGTTGACATCGCCTCCTATGGCCACCCACAGACATTCGCTTGTGTTGCCGTAGACAGCACCAACACTCCAATTCTGGCAGCCTCTGTACGAGCCCCAAACCCAACCGCCGCTGAAGCGGTCACCATCGCCCTTGCCACAAAAATGAGTGACGGCCACTCCAACAGCGCTCATATATTCACAGACTCTCAAGCCGCCTGTCGAGCGTATACTAGCGGCCGTGTCCCAAGACAGGCGCTACGCATCCTGGGACACACTCTCCGTCAAGACCACGTCACCACCTGGGTCCCCGGCCACGAGAGCCTTGATGGCAATGTCAGGACGGACACCTTAGCTCGAGGATATACGCACTGAGCGGGGCCATCCCCTCCTGCGCTATACCCCCTATCCTCTCACTTTGCCGCCCAGCTCTAAACACAACGCCTTAATAGACGTCTCTACACTCTCCCTCATCCCTCCCTCTCCTCTGAAGACACCTACCTCCTACGGCGTCTTCAAACAAACATCTATCCCAACCTACACCACTTACATCGCCTACACACTTTACGAAGACAAATGACCACGGTGCCCACGTTGTCCACCTAACTATATTTCATACTTATGGTGCTTGGACATAATTGAACATTTTTACATAATGACATATCTAAATAACAATACACATAGCATGGCTCTGCGTAGGCCTTTGGCTACAGCTTCTTTTCAGTCGAAACAAACAAGTATTGAAGGTAAGTGTCTTAATTACCTGTAAAAAATTACCTAATCATTCTTGAATTAATGTTCCATAACATGGTAACTAATTGAGATATACTGAAACTAATTATATTTTTGAAAACAGGAAGAAAAAGCACACAAGCACACCCAATTTTATTACGATATCTTTTATTAAAAAAATTTTAATTTCACGACTCGCTTCCACTTAAAAATTGCTTTAGAGGCAATGTGGAGCATACACATATGCTATGGTTGAGAACTTCAGGCACAACGGAGGGAAGTGGTGAAATACCGACCATTTTTCCGTGACCTCCCAGAGAAGCACCACCTCTATATCAGACAATTAACTTCAGGAATGAAAATGGGAATTTTAGTGTTAACTCTGTACAACACTAGGGATGATGCAGGCATGTAGGCATGGTAGATTTCAAAGCATGCAATCACTCTAGACGGCTCCACTACACTTGCTACACTAGTGTGATGGATAGGAATTTTGTAGTACCATTACAACTCCTAAGAAGTATTTCCATTTTGAGAACGAGACAAGAACGGCTCACCTTTGCCGTCCTCAGAGTTGTCACACCGTGTGATGAGCTGGTGAATGATGACTGTTAGCACCAGCCATATCAGTGGCACAAAACTGGCAATGAAGTATGTTTTCCTGGCACCATAAGCACTCAGACCTAATCCGGCAAGACAGGAGCCAGCTGCTATGCCTGAAAATCAAAAAAAGAAAGGGCACAGAAAAATAAGCTTTCAATGCAATGCATTTGAGCAATTCTGTCTTCCAGTACAGCACGGTATGATCTGCCAAATTCTAATTCCAGGCTTTCTCTGTGTTTTACGGTCACGCGTTGACAGCTGTTGCACCTTTGCTTACATGTGCCATGTAGCTTGCCTATCACGGGTTGTTCGCAAAGGCACAGCACTGCAACTATAAGCTATGCGTTTGTCAAATGCGATAAGTACATATGGCCCACCTCACAACATTCTAAATGGTGATGCATGCTCGTAAGCATCTCAACACATTATTGAACAGGTAGCACATACCCAGAGGGGAACGTAAATAATCGGCATACTTTGTCAGTTTTGAGCATAAAACAGCAAAGGAAAAAAAGGGCAATTACAGCAAGAGCACTCGTACTGCCCTCTGCTGCTGCATCAAAATAAGTGCCAATTCTCTGCATGCAGCACTAATGCAAAGGACTGCTTCTAATGGTGTTTATTACTCGCCACCATGAAATGCTTCAATTACATTCCCTACATTCCAATTAATGTATATATATGTAAGGTTCGTATTTTGCTATCTGTGAGGTTTTTAAAAATTTCTTATGCCGCCCATTTTGCCCTTTCCATGCCCGATTATCTTCATGTCACTAAGAAACAATGGAACAGTACTCCAATGGATATAAGCTTTCCCCTGGTCTAGTGCAATTGGTTTCTCTGGCATGAAATACTTTAAAAATAGGTACAATTAATTAAGATTGCGGTAAATCCCTTTTCTGCTGTCTCCCCTAGGAGTGGCACATGCAGCAGCGTAATCTGGCATTCATCCACACCTGAGAAAACTGCCAGGTTGCACCTCAAACAAAAGAAACTGCCACAATATTATTCTGTGGTGCAATGTGTGCACAGAGCTACTTTGCTGCCTGATCTACAATCGTTATTCTTCTTTACAGGATGAAGCTCAGTCAAGTTCTCATTCAACTGACAAAAATTATTTTAAAATAATGGTATACTGGAATAATTTCATTGTGCGTAAGACAACAAAGATGTACCGCAGCGTTGTCTTTACAAAGCTTGCACCGACAGCACAGCAGCTGTGATGGCAGATGTGATGGCTGGAAAACCAGGGGAACTGTGAGAAACTACTTAAAACGCCTATTGAAACTTGTTCTGGCCTGTACTGCTGAAGCTGTGCATAGTTCACCATCATGGCACCTGTGACATCAGGTGCAATTAGTTTCACTGTGGACATGGGTTCTAATCCCACCACTTTCATCAACATGAGAAGGAATGACAAACATGGCTATGGCTATAATCGAAGCCACTATTTCACTGATGTTCTGAGTGCCGCATTTACAGTTGCAATCGCTGCCCCACAAAAAAATCTTTCTTGCCAGGACAAGGTTCCGTACTAAAATCTCTGCAAACAGTGCACATCAAAGAAAAAATATGGGAAGCTTGTTTACAAGAACTAAATTTTAGTGACAGTTGAATCAAGACAGGAAGTATGCTGACCCAACATTGTAATCTCCAAGACCATATGATGTACACGTGTGTGCTATACTGACGGAAATTAAACCTGCCTCTTTTCGTTTTCTGTAATAATGCCTCTCTTTATATAGCCTTAATCTTAACTGCTAAATTATATTATACCTGTACACAACGTGAAAGTGACACTGCTACACACTTGAATACTTACGAAGAGTATGCCATTACAGCAGTGTTATAGAGCAGGCGGTGAAAACCTGAGTGGAGAGTTTAGAAAGAGTTCTGGTGATGGAAATATGTGAAACATGTCAATAAAGAAAAGTGCCAGTGTCAATTTCACACTTATTAAACAGGGTTAGTGTTGGTTCCACATATGTCATACGTAGAGTGTCACTACACAGTTACGACATTCAAACTGTGCATAAAGCCACAATGAATAAGATAGAGTTTTTTTAGAGCTTTTTGTCTTATTGGGTATGTCTTTTTGGGCACCTCTATGAAAACAAAACTTTAAGGCCCCTGTCAATAGTTAGACACAAACAACCCCAAAGCTTCCCACAAATATCCTGCAAGTCATCAGCAGACATTCACAGATATAAAGGGTTCCCTGGCCCCATTTCAATCTTTGGCCTCACTCACCAAGGCAGTCGAAGACTCCCTGAATAATGCTGAGGAAGGTGGCCTCTGTTCCGGGCACAGAGATGCTGCGGGCATATGAGGTCATGGCGACATAGAAGGAGCCGTATGTGGGGCCCTGCAGGAGCTCAATGGCGATGGCCCACCAGGGGTTGTGCATGAATGAGTAGCCCAAGAACTTGATGAAGAAGCCCAAGAAGGCCAGACGCACCACATTGATGTGCTGCAGCTTGCCTGAAAGAAGGCACCCAATGATACGGAGCGGTGCAGCCTCAAAACGATATCCAAGCTCGGCGCAACTAAGCACAACTTCTGGTACTAAGTTATGCTGCTCCATAACTTGGGAAGATGTGGCCACATAGCTAATTGCTTGCTACAGCTTGCTTCTCAACCATAATCCCATAGAAATTATTTGTGACTTCAATTGCATGGTGAACCTTTAGAGGCAACCATGGCTGCGCGGCCATTTCGTATCGAATCACAATGCTGACTCAGGAGCAGGGTAATCTGGCAGTCCAGAAGGACCCAACTTGTAACCCAGTGCCTTGTAAGCCACGAGTAATTCATGGCATGGCTTAACAAAAGGAAAGTGAAACACCTGGTTAAACACTTGTGCCTCAGTTTGACCTTGACTATATAGGATTTGCAGGAATGCAGTATTGCCATGTGAGAGCCTCTTGACACTCGCCAAACTTGAGAATGAATAATCTCTATAGCGCACACATTGCCCTTGTTAGTTTAGCACAATCATGTGGCATCGACGGATGCACGAAGAAGTAGGCTTAATCAGCATAATGTCATTAACAAAGATCTACAACACACTCTTTCCTGATTGGAAACTAGCACCGTAAAAACTATCCAATCATCATCAATGCCTGCCAAGAACACATATGCACACAATTTTGTGACAGGTGCTTAATAATATCTCACTGCACCTGGCTTGGGGGGGGGGGGGGGGGTGCCTTACTCGAATATGGTGTTTCAAAAAGCTATGTAAAGATACCTGCACAAGCCCTAATAGCCACCTTGCTGACCTCTGCACAATGCAGGAATAGCCTTCCATAGAATGCTAAATAAAAAAATCCATCTGGTCTGCCTGATTCATCATAACATTTTAGAATAATTGGACAATAATATGTAATGATGTAACAGTCTTAACTTAAATGGAATTGTCCCTTTGTGCATAATCACACCATGAATACAGCTTATAAATGATTTAATGACCAAAGAAAAGAAATGAGCTCACTCTAGAAGCTGCAATAATAAAAAGTGCATTGAGACATGGCAGACAGATATCAAATGCAAGAAACAGTTGTCTTCATTAATGCAATTGGTTTTATTTAACAGCTAACCATTACTAGGCATTTAGTTACCCATTAGAGGAAAATGGTGTTAAATAAGCTAATCATTGAATGAATACCATTTGTGCTACATGTGTCTACTGTCCCATGAAAATTAAAATATACTTCAAATTTGATGCAGTGAAGCTCAAGACTGCTAAAATTATCCCATTAAAGTGAAAAGAAAATCTAGCTCATTCAAAAGATTTGCATAAATGTTCATGGAGATAGCTGTTTGTCTAATATCTGCTTTGTATTACTAAATGACTGCATGCATTTTTTTTTTTTTTCACACTATAACGTCATCCATTATCACAGTTTTATACCTCACTCTCTTGAGCCACAGTTACTGCTTGTAGCTCACACAAAGTGCACCAATTTCAACGTTGGTATAATTAGTGTTACAAATCAAATCAGAGCACTCAACTAGAGTTTTTCAACAATATCTGCATAACAATAAAAAGAAAAGAAACAACACTTACCAAACAAGGCAAGAAAAATCTAAAAATGTAGCACTGAAGAACGAACAGCACAACAATGTATTTTTTTGCTGAGTAAGCAGCCCTGAGAAGTCAAAACCCAACCATTCTTTGTCCAGTGTACAAAGAGTTAAGCTTATATCAGTTCTAAGAAGCCCAGCAGGGCAGCACCCACCTATGAGCCACCCAGACAGGAACATAAATGGCAGATCACCCAAGAAGCTCTGCGTCGCCAGCGTGAGCCCCATGAGCAGATTGCTGGCATGCAGATCCTGCAGATACCAGTAGATGTAGTACCAGTGGATGCTGCTACAGCTGCCCACCACAAAGATGTCGAGCAGGAAGCACAGGTGCTTGGGCTTCCTCAGCAGGGTGCCAACATTCCTCAGAATGCCCTTGGTGCGTTTTGTAGGTCCCAGTTTCCACCTACAGCCAACCGCACACTGCATCAGCATCAGCCCAACAGCCATATAGAAGCCAGGGACTTCACTCTTGTAGCCCCGGTAGGCATTGACGACATCGACTAGCAGCCCGCTCAGCGGAGCCATAATGCCCCAGCCAACAGTGCCCCATAGCCTCTGCAAGCCGTAGTCCTGAGGTTGGTCACCGAGCTGCTGAAAGCAGGCAGTGTCAGACAGGGAAAATATGCTGGAGATGGCAGTGCGAATGAGACAGGTTAGAAGAAGGAAGAGCCAAAACTGGAGGAGGTGCATGTCTTCGACGGCAGTGGCAGAGTCTGCATCTCTCTTCAAACACTGCAGCAGTTCGGCTGAACAGTTTGCATCGCAAGTCACCGCGACTTCGCCAAAGTCAAAACTTGCACTCGACAGAGGTCCACTTTCGTTGCTCATGAGACGAAAAGCACTGGTCACATTTCCCGGCATGGGCTGTAAATTTGTAAAGTGAAGGGACCTACATGACTCATTCACACTCGTTTCAATAGTCTGGTTACCGCCTGGGCAAGGGCATGTGAGTGAGCAGTAAATGGTGGAGTTTGCTAAGTGTTCTGCTTTACAAGAATCCCTCTCAAGTCCCATGAATGATCCCACTGCATCTGAAGCGGTCAAGTTGAGCTGAAAACTCAACTTGGCATCATGCTCAACGGGAACCTCTTGGCGAGGTATGAAGCTGACAAGCAGAACACAGACAGCTTCCAACAGGACGACTGTGATGAGCACTGGTGTAATCTTCTGCAGCTTGTCGGAGATGCTTGCGATGAGTGGTCGGACGAGAAAGATAACGAAAGGAGCGACTGTTAGCACCAAGCCTATAGATGCTGCTCCAAGTCCCAGTTCACGCCCAAACACCGAAATATTAGGCAAGATGATGGCAGATGCTGAAAAATAAAAAAAAGAACACAATAAAGGTTCAACTTTGGTGGAGCACCTGATTAAATAAGCCTAAATAAGTACTCAATGTATGCCCTGAAATGACTCATATTCAGCAAGTATGTTTAAGCGAGCATTATTTCAGAAGTAGCGGGCATGAAAGCTATATGTGTGCATAGGTCTCTTTAAAGGGGTGGTTCCTGCCCATAGTAATGCCTTTCAGTTAGTGTCTATTTGGAAACAGGAGAGATAATGAGATAAAATTTGCACTTTCCCGCATCTTTCAGGGGAGGCCACTGCTCCATTGCCCCCTCCTGTCCACATGTGTATGGCCAAAGTAGATTAATATTTGCATGTATAAAATGGCCGCAGGATGCCTCACGGCTTGTGTACCGTATTGCAAAGCTCAAACAAATTTTCATCAAAGGTGTCAGTACACTAATCTGGAGATGACCCCAACTGGAAGCGCAATAGTTGCTAGATTTTGTAGCATGATCAAAAGATGTACTGCCAGTGGTTTAAAGTTTCTCAAATCCACACAGGCGACCCTTTGCCAATAGTCAAATATTAAGACTTTTACTGCCTGATGAGGATGCAGGCCACATTTCGTTTAGTACCACCACATGCTGCACAGTACAAGCAAGAAGATAACATAACTCTAACCCTCTGCGGTTTCTTGTCGGACCCCTCCCGACAACACAAAACGACCATTCTGGTCTGCTGTCGGGTATCACTCGACAATATTTTCCGTGCTCGCTCCACTCCAATTGTGCACATTTTTCTCAAAGCTCCTTTGAAGGGTACAACACGCTGCCCAAATATTTTTGAAAGACTTGGACATGTAAAGGAAGCCCAAAAATAAACACTTCAGATAATCTTACACAGTTCCTATTTTCTTTTGTGGCGCCTAAAACTGGCAAAATAGTTTCGGACCAAAAGTGTCACAAAGTGGATAAGCGCTTCAGACTGCAAAGGGTAAACGATCATAAATTGAATAAGGCCTTAGAATATGCCAGATACCTTTTAAATGGGTGCCCTGTTAGTTAAAACATAACATGCACTGTTGTAGTTTGCTTTTTTTATTTTGCTTGATGTATTAAAAGAGAAAGCAAATCCACAGATGTTTCGAAATGCACAAAGTTTGAAATGTTATAGCAGTTCTCACATATCCAACATGCCTTGAGTGGCACATGTGGGAAATAATTTCCTTCTACGAAACGCACCCCTGTGTAGTGCCCAGAACATTTATCTACTACACCATTTTTAGAACACATAACAGCATACACTGTCTTTCAGGACATCAGTACTACCCAAAAATCTGTAACACTGTATCTTGCCCACTGCAAAAGGAAGCCGTTGCGAGGCTAGAGATGAAGTGCTGTACTGGTGGCAATGTGCTGCATATGTTTGATAGAAGCTCATGCTTAAAACAATGTTACAGTACTGCAAACTAAAAAAATTGAAAGGAAAAGGAGGTAGGAGCTCTAGCGATCGAAACGGAAATGCAGTCGCATTGAGAGGAAACATCCTGTCAAAAAAATTCAAGTAAAAGTAGCATTGACAGTTGAACTAACCTACTTTATCAAGTTGGATCGCAGTCAATAAAAATGAGCATGAAATGACCAAGCAACACCTTTCACACATAGAAACACTAAGGAGCCCATAGGGAAGAGTACCATCTCTCACTTAAAAGCGGATTTCTACAGCTAGGCTATAAGAAGTTAATACTACTTCATGAACGAAGAAGCAAGACGTCTCTCTCTCCTGAACAAGAGAAAATTAAAAGAAAAAAATTAACATCACTTCCTTTGTGAGAAACAAGTACAAAAAAGGCCGTGGTAAATAATGTTAAAGGGGAAAAGGAATTTTTTTTTTAAGTATGTGACAATGATTAGTGCAAAAAAACATATTTTGTAACACATCTTCTCAGTGACAGGCTTGTAGAAGTGGTCATAAGAATGATGTATGTGACACCCCGAAGCTGGATTTCACTAAACCTGGGCCTTCAAAAAAAGGCCTTTTTATTTATTCTCAACTAGGCTTTGATACTGCTGAAAAAAAAAGTAAAACAACACTGTTCGCTACCTTTTGAAACATATGCACTTTGCCTTGACTTTCCGGAGAAGAGATAGAGGCTCAGCATTCACGGAAGGTGATATGACAGCGTTATCTTGGGTTGTGTCACTTACCGCCATAAAGAAGGAAGAAGTTCGCCTTTGGGAAAAGCAGGGCCCAGTTGAGATGACAGGCACGTGGTGTGGACTTTGGCTCTCCAGATTCGATGCCCATTGCTGTCACGCGCTGCAAGTCAGTCCTTACACTTATCACACCTGTGAGATGGGAATACATAGAGTAGAGTGAACAAGCATTAGAACCGATGCAATCTTCACGCATGCAGATCTACGGTCACAGGATATACAGAGTTCTCTAACATTATAGGGTATAACCAACGACCGCAGCTTAAGTTAAAGCTGTTCTTAAAAAAGTACGCATGCATAGTATTTCTGGAGAAGTAGAATACAGGAATGCGCAGGAATTAACTTCACACTGTAGCTTATAAGAATTAAATGAAACCGCTTGCATAATCTAACTGCGCAGTGGAAATAAAAGACACCTTGTATACACTCGAGTGAAAATCCTTACCAATCCAACTGCTTTATGAAACCAACCGGGAATTGTTCTGTAAACCAGTTGGGCTACATGGTTCGGATTTTCACCAGGCTATACGGTCATTATCTGTTATTTATTTTCGCATTAACTCGCTTGAGGTACTCATCGAACGAACTATATCGATTTCATCATAAGGAGCGCGCAACAATCAAGTCTAAACAAAAATTAAAGAGCGACGCCGACAGTGCATTCAAGTTGCCCAAGAAGCTCAATTTCCGCTGACTATTCAAAGACGAGTTCTATTTTTGCAGCCATTCAGCCGCATGCAGTGCACTGAATAGACGACAGCGGTATAGGGTGCATGAATCACTCTAGAAAGAAATTTCCACGCGCTTTAAACACACAGATATAAAAGGCACATTGTGAGGTTAGAACATCGATCTTGTCCACTAAACGATGCGGCCTTACCGGTTTTGTTGCGCTGCTTGTAACATGTGACTGCGTACTCAAACACTACGGTTGCTACTGCCAGTTAACGCGCTACTTGTAAAAACGCCGCCGAACTAGCGCGAAATACGAGCTACGCACAACGAGAGAAACACATGTGCAGACGCGAACCGAGCGGATACGAAAGAGGATCTGCTGCGCTGCTGCTGTGCTGTTGTCGTTGCGGCCACTTGCCCCTTTGCCGGAGCGGCGACCTAGCGGACGACGCACGCTCCTACCGGCTAAACGTGTAGGAATGGATGATAATAACTGTTTCGGTTTCGGTTCGGAGAGTGAGGTTTTAAATAGCCGCGTTATTAATTGAAAGACGTTCTGCGGTTCGTGAAATGCTTTTGAGCACAAACAAAAGTTGCTTCAGCATTAGTTCAGGCATTCGTAGTTAGTAACATTCCATACACCGCATTCCCGCCGAAGAACATGCAAGTTAATTGTTTGACATGAAACCCTCAATGTGACAAACCACGTTATACCATAAAGCTTATTATAACCATGCCTTCATTTGCGGCCAGATTGCCGCGTGTTATGTATCAGGCAAACCGACGACTGCTATTCATGCCTTCTGGCGATAACCCAACTGACCTCGTGTCCCCGCTGCCGTACTCGTTGGCCTTCATGGCCTGCAATTTACTTATTACTAAAACAGCGCTGGTAATTAGTTCTTGTCCTGTGTTAACAGCGCCCTCATCGCCTGCTCCGACAGGATTCGAAGCTCACTCAATTTGTAGGTAAAAAGGGATAACTACTGACGGCCACATTTGTATCCGGCAGAAACTGTCAAATTTTGCAGCTTTTTACATATCGCCGCCTGGCTATTCCAAGTTGCGCCGCCGCTTCTGCCGCAAGTGTTTTGGGCTTGTTCCACCAGACGCTGTTGCTTGATCCGATTGCGCAGCCCGTCGCAAGCGGTACTCGTGCACGCTTCGCGATAGACATGGCGTGCTTGTTCAGCGCCTCACGCAAGTTCTTTAAAAAAAAAAAACAGAAGCTTTTTGGAGTTCCTGAAATCCCATCCAGGGCATTAGTGTGAGTACGTGCTAGCTCAGGTAATTAACGCTTTGCGATGGTGGCGAGCGAGCGAGCGATCGAGGGGGTGATGTCGGAAGGGGTATTGACGGGGTGTTACTGCAGGTGTTACGGACGGTGGCTCAGACTCAAGAGGGTATGGACCTCCTCCATGTTTGTAAACAAACGAGGTGGCGCTGCAGTCGCTAGCGAGCTCGTGGTAGGCAAAAGGTCGGGGAGTGGCGTCGCGGATAGGTGTTGAGCGCGGGTTTTCAAGGCTTGTAGGCACGTTTCCAGTTTCTGCGAATCATAGCAATGGTCGATGCTTCCAACTTAGTAATTTGTTGAAGTACATGAGCTCGCGTTGGCCACGTGCGGCCTATAAAGAGCAATAGTTTGCCACTGTATTGTATATATGGTTAGTAGTAAACATGTAGAAAGCGTTCTTGCCGTTTATTTATGCGCTAGGCATTGAGTAAAACAAGTTTTGACACTCTGCACTAGTGTCACTGCACTAGTTTTGCACTCTGCACTAGGACAATAGTGAGGGGAAGCGCTGGCCTTGTTTCGTCGGAGCAGACATGCGCTCATCGTCTGCTGACATACGTACGTGTCGCGCTGTGCGAAAAGTGGGGACAGCGTCGTGTCCCTGATCTCCTGTCTTGCTTAGCGCTGTTTTTAGCCGCATGACCACGCACCAGCCAGGCCGACTTGTCCTCTTGTTAAGCTGGTCGATTTGGTGAAAATTTTTGATTTCTAGAATTATTTTCTTTCCTGGCCCTGAGGTCTAGTTTCGTGACGAAAAATTATAGCAAAATATTGAGTACAAATTTATAAATTACGCTTTTTAGAAGTGTGCTCGTCAAAAATTGTGAGGTGATTTCTTTGATTTCAGTGCCGCATTTCTTCGACCAAAGCGAAAGCGAAGATGCCATAAACGAGGGAATAAACTTTAAGGTTCGTTTTGTGACCTCTCACATTTTCTGCGACTGGATCACTCACCTTCGTAATTCGCATGAAAATCAAATGATTCCATTTGTCGCAAACTATTCCTGAGACGTTGAAGAGCGTAACAAATCTCTCGATTTTTTTTCCCTACACGTGCAGTAAGTACTGTTAGTTATTTCTTGTAAGAAACGTTTTCATGTAACTATGCATGCGTAAGTACTGATCATATAGAAAAAGAACTAATCGCGTCATCGTACAGAACAGGGGTTTATGTACATACTGGCATAAAAAAACTGCGCACTATCTACTCAATTATTTGAGACCTTGGGGAGACTTGACGACGGTGTTAATTATAATTACCCAGAACTGCACCAGGTATAGCTCTAAATAAAAGAAATAGCTGAAACTAGCGTAGGAATTTCATATTTGCACCAAGTTTAGTTACATATTGCATGCATGAATAACGAAAACACTTTTCATTGCCGCGTCCCCTCTCAATCTCGCCACGTGTCTGTCAGTAGGACGCCTGCGGCTGCTTCTTTCCAAACAAGCTTCGCGATCATGTACTACCTCATGAAACATGACACATGCATGATGCAATGAAAAAGTATATGGCGTTTAGCACACTTAAGGTACGCTATTCTAAGCACACCAACGCGACCGCGCAAGATTGACACAACTTAACCAGACATCTTTCTACTCGAATGAAATAATTACGTCGTCATATCAAGAAACAGTTTCAAGTAAATATTAAATGTCATAAAACGCGCCATTAAAACATGGTGTGCTATTAAAAAAAACGCATTCCTTGGGGGCGAGTGAACCTGTCGGCGCCCCGTGCACTCCGGCTCAAGCTTGGTGATAAGTACGTGTGCAGCTGCACATGTCTTTTTTTTCCTTGAGCAATTATCAGCCTACTATCCTGAAGTTCAGGTGAATGAACGCAGTAACTTGCATGCTATTAAGTGCATTGAGTGGCAGTGCCTATCGACTCCCAGACTTCGCGCTTTACTACCGTGGCCCAATGCCTGCGCGAGAAACCTATCGAGGCTAATTTAATATTTTTTATGCTACTACGCGGATCTAGCAGTGACGCAGCTGGTCAATACATGCTGCTTCTGCAGTGCACAGGCTTGAAGCAGCCGCCGGTAGCTGCGGCAGCTGCGGTAGGCACGGGCAAGCGGAACCTGTTTTGCCTACCATGCGAAAGTCGCTGCTAACATCAGCGCCACCGCATCTTCGTGACGTCGCGGGGTGAAGGAGGTCCATAGGGCGTGGCAGCAGCGCGCGGCAGCCATGTTGTTTTTAACGCGAGGTTATTAGGATGGCCATGACGGCGAATACTGTCCGGCGTCGGTGTCCGGCGCCTGTGTGAGGCCTCCACCCTGCAAAACTGACAGATGGCGTTTAGGCAGTTCCCACTCTCCGCCTGCCACATCTCCATCTGTTGTAATACTGGCTCTAAGGAAACACCGGCTATAAACCTGTTAAGGACACTTGAAAGGTGGCAGTGATTGGATTCTAGTGCGCATGATGGTAGTAGCTTAGTAAGTTAGTAGCGGTAGTGGTAGTGGAACGGTTGGTGCTCCACGCTACAGAACAATAGCACAAAGGAAGAGGAGGCAGAGAGAAGAGTGGTCTCGCATTTCCTCCGCATCAATCGAATTTATCTCCCCCCAATTTTTTTTAGTGCGAAAGCACTTCTAGTCGCACTCACTGGGTTTCAGCGGTTTGTTTCTATGTATGTGTGTGAAGCCTCTGCGCAATGGGCACTTAAACTCCCTTGGACGTCCTGGGGGTGTTTGAAACATTCTGCGGACGTCCAGTGGAGTTTCAGTGCACACTCGGGAGTAGCAAGTGTAAGTGTAACTAGCTCACTGGGTGAGTGGTCACCTCAGTCGCGTTGTAAGCGGTGTCGTCCGCCTACACGCTGAGGAAATTGTGTCTTTCCTTTTCTCAAAACTAGCGGAACGTTTAGACTGCGTTGGTTTTGAGGAAAGGAAAGGCGCATAACTGGCTCCTTGAGTCAGTGTACACCTCAAAAGCGCGAGGAGGAAAAGGAGGCAAACTTTATTAAAGAAGAGTTCTTAGGCGCCAGGATAGCCAGCCAGGAGATAGATGCGGTACCAATAATACCAAACCCGAGTGCGGAGCAGTGGGAAGGAATGCTCTCCAGCGACCGTCAGGACGTCCAACTTGGGCTGATTCGACGGGCTCAGCTGGCAGCAGCATCCAGCGGAGCCCTGGACTAGGGGCAGACGGCTACTGCTAAGAGGATGGAAGACACCATCCGATTCCGCGAATCTCACCTATCTTACATTTCAATAAAGGTTTTTCCTCCTCCTCCTCCTCCTCCTCCACCTCTTAGGCGCGGGTTGCGGTGACGTTCCCCTCCCCGCGGTGGGCTCCTCTTCTAAGCCAGACGCCAGGTGCCCGACCAACGATGTCGTTCGGCGACTCTCCGGCCCGTTCCGTGACTCGGAGTTGAGCCTCCGGGTCCGAGCTGAGCAGCGCGGCCTCCCACCGCGATTGGGTAGAGAGCTGCAGACTGTTCGATAGCTTGTCTTGATTACATGAGTATAGTATGTGTGATATGTCTGCCTTATGGTGTCCACAGAGAGAGAAAGCGCGAGGTACGTGGCGGTGGTGTCCACCTGCAAAAAACCGCGCTTTCGCACAATACTGTTAAGTGGCGGGCGGCCGAAGAATGAGGCACAATAAACGATTGACAAGAGACAGACAGACAGACAGAAAAACTTCATTTCGCAAGTGAGTTTTAGACCCTGCTGGGTCCCTGGTCCACTGAGCGGTCCCGCACTACATCATATAGGTCATGTCGGGACATGACGTCGGCAGCCCGAGTCACCGCAGCCAGCTGCGATGCCGAGTCTGCAGACGTGAGCAGGACCTCCCAGCTCGAGATGGCGTGCTGTCCCTGCGGGGGAGGGTCAGCAGGGCAGCCGAAAAGGATGTGGGAGAGTGTGGCGTGAGGGTCACCGCATAGGGAGCATGCAGGGGATGTGCCACAATAGTGGGATAACAGCTGGGGTGATGACAGAGAGCGGGTCTGGAGGCGTCTGAAGAGAATCTGTTGGGAGTGCGTAAGAGAAGGGTGGGGAGGGGGGGGGGGGGTAAGTCCGACGGTCCAAACGGGGTATTTGCGTAAGGTGTGCGTCCGCTCCCTCGAGAATCCTGGATCGAGACTGTCCTGAGCCCGGCAAATCAAACCTCGGGCCAATTTATCGGCAGCCTCGTTGTTTCCAGGGTTCCCAGAGAGCGCCAGTGGGTGCCGGCTCAGCCTCGTTTCCAGGGTTCCCAGAGTGAGCCGGCACCCACTGGCGCTCTACTCTGCGCGGTAAATTTGGGTAGGGGTGTTCAACAATTGACAAGAGATGACTTAATGGCCGCTGGCCTAGCGCGAGCGCTCCATCCCGCGCCATTTCCAGCTGTCTTCTTCGTCGCAATAAAGATGTGCTTAGCAATGATGATGATGATGATGTCCTCAGGCTGAATGGCACATGCTTAGCAATTCTAAACCGCCAGCCATTTCTTTTTCTTTATCGGAGCAAAATACCGTGAAAACCTGACACCTCGGTTGCCGTTACCAACCTGTAACACGGATTTTAGCAACAGCTAGCTCTTAATGGGTGCGTACTCTGTGTAGACAACTGACAAGACACGTGTGAAAGCTCGAACTATTTTTGGGGGGCGCGCACCTTCACTTCTTTCTCTCTCTCTCCTCGGCGCATACGCCGCGTCAGTTTTCACGCAATGTTTTATGAACACCCTGAATTCCTATGCGTTCCTGGGACCGGAAGAGAGCTTGCAGGGCCGCCTCTTGTTCGGTTGTCCTCATAGAGCTACTGCTTTCTCATCCTGTCTGCATGCATGGGCAACCGTGGTAACGAGAATTGAGCCGCCGCACAACACCATCTCAGCGCTTGCCGGTGCTCGCGTAGCACGTGCACGTCATCGGAGCAAGACGCGCAGTGCGCTTGCATAGACGAACACACCCAAGCCCAGCCGAGTAGCTCGTTCGCCACGTGGAACAGCACTGCTAGGCTTCTACCGAAGGAGCCAACGGCTATAGTTGCTTGGAGGAGGAGGAGGCGGAGAATGCGCCCCCTCCCCCTTTCAGCCCAGCCGAGTAGCTCGTTCGCCACGTGGAACAGCACTGCTAGGCTTCTACAGAAGGAGCCAACGGCTATAGTTGCTTGGAGGAGGAGGAGGCGGAGAACGCCCCCTCCCCCTTTCACCGGTCTTACCGGTTAGACAGGCAGAGCAGTACTGTGGTTCTAAAGATTAACATGCAGGAAACCAATGTAATGTTCAACAGTCTCGCAAGGGAACAGCAGTACATAATTGGTAGCGAGGTGCTGGAAGTGGTAAAGGAATACTTAGGGCAGGTAGTGATCGCTGATCCAGATCATGAGAGGGAAATAACTAGACGAATAAGAATGGGGTGGAGCGCCTAAGCTGGTCCTCTCAGATCATGAATAGCAGTTTACCAATATCCCTCGAGGGAAAAATATACAACGGCTGTATCTTGGGGCACAAACGTGGACTAACGAAAAGTGTTCAGCTTAGGTTAAGGACAACGCAGCGAGCTATGGAAATAAAAATGATAGGTGTAACGTTAGGAGACCGGAAGCAGGCAGAGTGGGCGAGGGAACAAACGCTTGTTAATGACATCCTAGTCGAAATCAAGAGGAAGAAATGGGCTTGGGCAGGGCATGTAATGCGAAGGCAAGATAACCGCTTGGTCCTTAAGGGTAACGGAGTGGATTCCAAGAGAAGGCAAGCGTCGCAGGGGGCGGCAGAAGGTTAGGTGGGCGGATGAGGTTAAGAAATTTGCGGGGATACGGTGGCCGCAGCTGTCAAAGGACATGGTTAATTGATGAGACATGGGAGAGGCCTTTGCCCTGCAGTGGGTGCAGCCAGGCTCATCATGATGATGATCGGTTGCGCATGCGCCGTAGCAACATGCTTTATTCGGCGCGGACTCAGCGCTCGCCGCTCCTTTGCGTGCCTTCCTTCCTTCCCTCCTCGACCCTCTCCTCTCCTATCTGCGGCCATAACGCCGACCTAAGCGATCTTGGGAGTTTATGCACTAATAGCTCTCGCTGCAAATCATCGCGATCAGAACCCGCGCTAACCGTTGGAGCAAACTGCCGCGAGAAGCAGTTGGAGCGGGGAGTGGGAGTGACAGCAAATAAATTGCCCAACTAGCCTGCAAGTGAGTACTTTTGGAGTGTAAGCGCGCGGTGGTATGCCATTGGAGCTAAGTTATCTCATGCTCGTTGATCGACCCCGAGAAGTTTAATCTACTACACTTGCTCTAATATCGACCATTAAATGCATGCACTACATAAACACATCTTTGCACTCCTTCCGAATGCCTTCATAGTCTTGCCATCGTCGTTTAAATGCGGCGAAGTCGAATACCGATCATATATCAGTGGCAAGTATACGATAGTTGCCTCGACGCATCTGACGACGTGCTGCAAAAGGCCATTATCAGAGAAATGCCACAGCCGGTGCTTGCGAGCCGCCTGCAATGTTGGCTTGCGGCTTCCCTGAGCGAACGAGAGAAAGCATACACGCCGCTTAATGTTTATGTAACAGTAAATTGGCGAAGAAATTTATTTGCATCCAGGGAGTCCAGTGGGAGGAAGCTTTTCAAACCAGAATCCAGTGGTTCCCGGCGCACATGGGAGAAGTATCGGACACATATCGCAACCGAAACGAGACGGCACACGCCAAGGCGCGCGAGCTCGCGAACCGCGCCGGCGACCGTCGTCCATGGGACAGCACCAAAGACTGTTTGACCAGCTACAACGAAATTACCAAGGCCCTCTGCCTGGCCCGCCGAACCTTCCCTCCGCCCAACGACAAGCTGGACAGGGCGCACGCGGTGGCCCTCAGACAACTGCAGACGCTCACGTACCCCAACCCGGCACAATACCACAGACTCTACCCCGGGACATACCCGACGAATATATGCAAGGTCTGCCACACTGCTATAGCAACCTTACCTTACATGCTCTGCGACTGTAGAAAAAACCCTGACGGTGCTAACTCCGGAACCATCCCGCCGCGATGGGCCGCTGCCTTGCGCAGCCCCAGTCTCGGTCACCAACTCTGGGCCATCCAGCAGGCCCGCGAAGCGACGGCGAGGGAACACCTCGACGTCCCCACGTGGGAGACCTAAGGCCCCGTCGGCGAAAGCTCTGCAGGACTTTTGAATAAAGTTGTTACCAACCAACCAGGGAGCACTGCTTGAGATTCAGTGGCATACTTCATTATTCCTAATCAGAATTAGCTGCATATATCTGTTCCAAGGTGGGTGCAAAGGAAGCGATGAAAGCAAGCTTTTTTTGTTTTTGCTAATATTGCGTTCTATAACTTGTGAATGCGAGAGTAGACCTTGCCGAAGATCTTGACGCATAAAAACAGCGAAAAAACTGATGAGCTATCGTCTCTTTGTCTCACTCGCAGGTTAAGTGGCAAAAATTCCCGGATTTTGCGCATTATGGTCCCGTGAAAACACCTGGACTGATCATCAAACCCGTGGTCTCGTGGTCAGATTTAAGTAGTCCACTGAGCCAACCAGGCGGTGTGTGGCGTTTCACTGGCAGTGTTTACAGCATTTGGCATGCAGGGAATTGATGAATGAAGCTTTGTTTACAGAAAGGGATTATTCGTTGCCCTTATTTGGGAAAAGGGGGAGGGTCTGGGTACGTACAGCCCTGTTTCTGTTTCTCACCTCAGACAAGAAACGTTAGGTTTTTCTTGATAGAATGACAAGTCTTATGCAGAGAGCGAAAGAAAAAATGAAAGAGGGAAGGCAGGGATGGGTTAATAATAATAATAATAATAATAATAATAATAATAATAATAATAATAATAATAATAATAATAATAATAATAATAATAATAATAATAATAATAATAATAATAATAATAATAATAATAATAGTTTTTTGTTTTTTGGAGAAAGGAAATGGCGCAGTATCTGTCTCATATATCGTTGTACAACACCTGAACCGCGCCTGACGATGGATAGTTAACTTGACGATGGATGGTTAAGGGATGGGTTAACCAGAAGGGTGTTCTGGTTGGCTACTCTGCACTTGGGAAGAGAGATTAGGGGAGGCAGAGACAGCAAAACTACCCATTCCCGACATTATAGCCGAAACATTTTAGCGTGTACGGCTTAACAGTACCTGCGAGATTCCGAAGTTCAGAGAGGAGTTCATCAGAACATGCCAGTGTGGATAGACTGAACAGAATGGGAAGAACTACACGTGGATGCTACACGTAAGCGGATGCATGTGAGCGACGTGGCGCGATGTTGCTTCACGTGTTAGCCGAGAGACGCACACAAAGGGCAGGCCTCCATGGGGTGTCGTGTTGTAAACAGAGCAAGGAGGAGACAGCTGTTAGCTGCTCCTTATGCCGTGCTTGCACAAAGCCGTTTATGAAAATGAATTGGAGACGTGCGAGGCAGCGTGGGCAGTTTCCTAGCCACTTTTAGCGCTATTGTGGCGTTCTGTGCTGACGGCTCCCAGAATAATATCTCTGTTTCTGGGAACGTGTTATCGTTCACTGGGTTTTGTGTGGAAGAAGAAATGGGCTTTGGCAGGGCATGTAATGCGAAAGCAAGATAACCGCTGATCCCCAAGGGCAACGGAATGGATTCCAAGAGAAGGCAAGCGTAGCGGGGGGCGGCAGAAAGTTACGTGGGTGGATGGCATTAAAAAGTTTACGGGGATACGGTGGCCACAGCTGGCAAAGGACAGGGTTAATTGGAGAGACGTGGGAGAGGCCTTTGCCATGGAGTGGGCGTAGTCAGGCTGGTGGTGGTGACGATGACGTGGCTTTTGTGTGACCCTCTACGAAGGGGAGGATTCAAGGAGGGGGGTGAACTTCTCCATCTCCATCAAGCAACAGATTTTACTCATGCCGAACCTCATTTTTCCGACGAAAAAAGTCACAGAAATACATGATTCAAGTGGGACTCCCCTCCTTCCCAACTGCACCTTTCAAGATGAGTGACTCATAGAACCACCTCTGCGTCTTCTTTGTCATAAGTTGCTGTAGCGTGTTTGATCGAGGCCACGGGCCATGGTCGAGGCTATAGCGAGATGACACTAGAAATGGTGTTATCACTGTCTTCAGGCAACACACCGCATTTTATGCCTTGTACTGCACCCACTGGCCCCGAAGGGAGCAGATGCTGGCGGTGGGTGCAGTAGAAAACGTTAAAACCGTTTGTGTCATGGGTGGTTTACCGCATCCCGTTTTCATTTAGCAAAATTAACTGCTACAGACATTGGCCAGACCAGCTGTTCCCTCAATTAGCACTGCATGACGATAAACTAGAAACCTTCACCGATTTTACACCCTCTCTACACCCTCTGTGGAGAGTAATGTTCACGGTGGTCGGAGTGTACCCCGATGTTCGAGGACACTGAAGTTCTGGAGCAGCCGACTTAAAACTGCAAGGGAGGTCGCTGACGCTTAACTATAAGATAGAAAAAAAAAACCGACATGAATTAGCCCCTACTCGGCCATACTTCATGATCAGAAAATTAATACGCAATAGACATATTCGGACAAGCTACGCTGGCGCATGTTCCGAATGTGCTCTTTTGTTGTCTCGCTGGCATTCTTGCGAACTCCAGCAAACAATCAGATGAAAGCCGGCGTCGAGTCCTATGTTCATTCCTATATATGTCGATTTCCGCTTCTGTGTCGTATAGTTATAGTGTTGAGTTGTTAACTTTGCCAACTCGCCAGCTACAGTCGACTGATGCCAGACGTGCTGTCCACGACGATAGGCGGTTACAGTGATACGGATCATAGGGTGCCTCCTAACACTAGGAAATTTTGGAATAGGGCGACCCTACGGGTAATTTGTGGTTGTTCAGCAACAGAAATGGCGCAGAAATAAATAAAATAACAATTTGTTTTTTTCGGGGGGGGGAGAGGGAGGAAATGGCGCAGTATCTGTCACACATATCGGCGGACACTTGAACCGCGCCGTAAGGGAAGGGATGAAGGAGGGACTATTAGAAGACAGGAAGAAAGAGGTGCCGTATTGGAGGGCTCCGGAATAATTTCGACCACCTGGGGATCTTTAACGTGCACTGACATCGCACAGCACACGGTGTTGTGCGATGTCAGTGCACGTTAATGATCCCCAGCTGGTCTGAGATTAACTGTCTCGCTTCTCGGTAGACACCGGAACCGCGCCGTGATGGAAGGGAGGAAGGCGTGTGTGAAAGAACAAGGAAGAAAGAGGTGCCGTAGTGGAGGGCTGCGGAATAATTTCGTCAACCTGGGGATCTTTAACGTGCATTGACGTCGCTCAGCACACGGGCGTCTTTTCCGTTTCGCCTCCATCGAAACGTGGCCGCAGCGGCCGGGTTCGAATCCGGGTACTGTGGCTCAGTACTACGGTTAGGTGAATAGCGGGACGCCAGCGCGCATGCGCAGAACACTAACCCGAGGGACGTTGGCGTTCTGTGCATGTGCACCGGCGCCCCGCTATTCCTCTGCATCCCTAACCGCTAGGGTCACAATATTTTAAAATGTCTAACGTCTTTAAGCGGTCCTAGCCTTCATCTCTCCTCCCTCCCTCCTCACGTGTACACACACCGATTTTTAATGCGAAAGTATTTCTTGGCTCATGAGTGGCGTCACCGGAAGCTGTGGACGGAAGTTGTGGACAGAGCGTGCGTGTCCCCACGAAATGAATAAAAGTGCAGTCGTAGCGCCATCATGCGTCTCCCACTGAAACCCCCCTCGCAATGTACGGCTCTGGTACAGCAGATGGCGGACGCGCATGAAGTTGAAGGACGCGCAGTAAGCGAAATAGTTTCGCATTACTGCACCTAAGCAGACTTAAGTGTACCCCTGGAATTTTCTTTACTTTAGCCGGTGTTAATTAACGTAGCGGTCACTGTGCCGGATGCAAGAAGCTAAAAAACATCGAAACATTCAATGCAATCGTTAGCTGCATCGATTATGGTCGGCAGAGTGTGAAAATGCTATCTATTCTGTCCACTTTGATTTTTTTTTCGTCTCTCGTCGGCTCGAGCGACTACACCACCCCGCTATCGCAGATGTTTGGCTGTCGATGTAGCGGATGATAAGAAGGGAACATAGGCGAAGAACAATTGCGTTGCAGCGGCCAGTTTCGATTCTCAGTTGCTGGAGAATGCGGCACCAACGTGACGTCACACTCATATCGTGTGACCTGAAAGACGTCTACAGGCGTCACACTTCTCAGGTCGGTGCGGCACGTGGCATTACTTTCGTCAGCTGCCCGAATCTAACGTCAGAGCTTTTTGATGTGCGCATTTCACCTGAGCTCGTGTGCGCGTCATCACGCTATCACAAGACGTGGGCGGTCGCGCATCTCTAGATGTAACAATATACAGTCGTGCCGCCAGTTAATATGGACCACTCGAATTATGGGCAATTTTTCTGGGACCAAACTTTTTCAATGCATTTGGGCCTCGTTAGTATGGAAACTCGCTGTTCGGACAGTAGAGAGGGAGAAAATGTACGGAGCCCATTTGGGACGCATGTATTTTTGTCCCGTTATTATGTACAGCGATGACAGCAATATCCGGAGTGCCTCTGCCAGATTTTTCGCCTCGGGTATTTTGAGTTCTGAACTCTAGCCTAAGGCAGTGTGAAAGTGCAAATGCCGTAGTAAAGACCTTTTTATGTGTTGTCCCAGGTTTTATAGTGGAAAGATGTCCAAGTCAACGCGCCTTGCCATTTCCCACATGGCAGGAATGGCTTCGAAAAATGTGCTTTGTGCATTACGTCGAAAGCCAAATACAGCAGCGGTCGGCCGAGTGACTACAGAGTTTTTGGGATGTGAACAATCGTAGTGGAAGGTGCTTCATCCCGCCAAGAGGCGCCATCACACGTATCACGGACCGCTTCAAACGTGCTTTTAATGATAATGGCAATCGGAATATTTAATAATAATAATAATAATAATAATAATAATAATAATAATAATAATAATAATAATAATAATAATAATAATAATAATAATAATAATAATAATAATAATAATAATCCAAGATTAATAATAATAATTGGTTTTGGGGGAAATGAAATGGCGCAGTATCTGTCTCACATATCGGCGGACACCTGAACCGCGCCGTAAGGGAAGGGATAAAGGAGGGAGAGAAAGAAGAAAGGAGGAGAGTTGTGCCGTAGTGGTGGGCTCCGGAATAATTTCGACCACCTGGGGATCTTTAACGTGCACTGACAACGCACAGCACACGGGCGCCTTAGCGTTTTTCCCCCATAAAAACGCAGCCGCCGCGGTCGGGTTCGAACCCGGGAACTCTGGATCAGTAATCGAGCGCCTTAACCACTGAGCCACCGCGGTCATAAAGCGTTTTTTTTTTTCAGAATATTTTTTGTTCTTCATGATGCGTTATTACGAACGACTTGCTTCGTGGACAGTTTTGCTCGGGAACCGAAGTGCCCATATTAACGAGGCCTATATAACTGCACACTAGCGCAATATAGGTGATATTTTCAACTGATGGAGCGCACTGATAAACAGACGCATGGAAGGACATTCTAGAGCTTCAGAATTTAATGAGTCAGTTGTCACGAATACCCTGCAAGCAAGTCCTACATTGGGGATGTCTTGGCCCACGAGCGGAGTAGCTTGCTTAATTGGGGGAAACGCGATCGATTCGCGTGTGTACCTCTGATGGCCGCCATGTGCAGCTAATGGCCGCATGGGCGCGGGCAGCAGCCTTCGCAGAATCAAGCCTCTTACGCCAGACCCAGCTGCTTGAGATGTTGACGCGCCGCCACTGTTCCTCGGTAGTCGCTTGCTACAGAGCGAAGCAGCAAATGCAATGCGTAAGTGGCGAGCTATTGGCGATGTATTCGAGACATCCGCAATGATCAGTGCACAAATGCAAAAGAACGAACAACGGAAAAAGGAAGAAAAAAGTACGGCTGCGATCCATTGAATTGAGGCGCAGGAAATGCGAGAGCATGCTATCCTTCCTTCCTTTGTGCTATCATTCTGCAGCCTGGAGCGAGAAGTGTTACCACTACGACCACTACCGCCACTTGTAACTTCACTGAGCCACTATCATTAAAACCCATTCATATCACCTGTTACTGGAGTGTCCTTAACAAATTGTTAACACCAGTGTTTCGTTATAGCCAGTATTTCGTTATAACCGGTGTTATAGCAGGTGGTAGAGAGGTGGCAGTTTGAGAGCGGGGACTCCCCCGGGAAACCACCTGCCAACTGCCACGGTTGGAAGGTGGACTCTTCACACCGACGCCGATGCCGAAGTTTTAGCCGTCATGACCCTGCTAATGATCTCGCCCTCAAAAAAAAAAAAAATCCCCAACGTTGACTTTTGTAATAACGTGCCAGTTGGAGTGTATAGTACCTCTGGGTAGGTGTGTGGGATGTCTGCTGCGTTTACTCCGCTCCATCAGTGCCACGGGTAAGCTCTTGATGAGAACCTTTTGCTTGGATTGTTGGGGTAGCCGGGTGCAGTATCCGTTCATGGGATGTGGGGGTGGAGGGTAGGTGTGCGTCCCGCGTGTTACGTAACGTCGCCCCTTAAAGCTGTCTCCCTTTATTTTCTTTATCGCATGTGCTTTCTCGAGAAAACTCTGAAGAAAATGTGCGGAAACGATAAAAATGTAACGCGTACATTGAAGCGCCCCAGCATGCAATGTAAACGCATGCAATTAAGACTCTTTGCTTGGGAGCTCCGCTTTGAACATGCTGCGGGAGAGAATTGCGGATTAAGGGTAGTAAATCACCCCCCCCCCCCCGGAAATTTCCGTGAAAAGAACGCACTGAGCGCAATTTTGTTTGAACAAGAACTGTATTAATTGTGTAGATAAAAACACTGCCCTCTCCCCTAAAAATCTTTTGCAAGAGTCGCCCCGCCGAAGTGGTTAAGTTGCTCGGTTGAGGATCCGGATTCAATCCTGGCCACGGTGGTCGCGTTCCGATAGAGGCGAAACTCAGAAGATGTCCATGTGCTGGTCGGTGCCAGCGAACATTAAATATCCCCAGGCGGTCGAAATTATTCCGGAGCCCTTCTCTACAGAACCTCGTCTTCTCTTCCTTGTTTCACTTCCCCCTTCATCCCTTCCCTCATGGCGCTGTTGAGGTGTCCACTTAGAAGTGAGGAACCTACTGCGCCCTTTTTTTTTTCCTCATAACCGATTTTCGTTTTCGTAAATCCGACCCTGCTTAGAGACTCTGCGGCTTTCAGTGCTCCGCTCGTCGCTATGGTAATATCCCCAATATAACCCAGATATACAAGATACGTTTCACGCAAGTATGTTGCTATACGTAATGACATAACAAAATAAGCCATATGGCCTCTGCTGAAGGAACACGGACTGTTATGGCAATGCATCCAATGACGGGCAGCCCTGAAAGTTTGTAATGCTACGTTGCATGCAGGCAATACGCTTGTCCCAGCGGCGCGGGCTTGCCCTTACGTGCGCAGTATACGCTCTTCACTCTTTACTCCCTTAACCTTTCCTGTTTTTATATAGTTTAATTTCCTTGCACCGCTGTATAGGGTGGCCAGTCATTAAGGCCCTACAAGGTGGGTCGCTTGCTCGGCTAGATGTCGCTGGCTACCCCCCTCCCCCCCAAAAAATTGACATTAAAACTGCCATGGACGTCCGCAGGACATCCAAGGGAGTTCCAGTGTCCATTGGGACAGTTCCGCCGAGTGCAGGCATCAGCTCCAGACAAGACAATCGAAACCCCCTTCGCATGTCCTTCTCATCTGTTTCTCTAACGCTGCACCTTTGTGGCACAAAAAATCTGTGCACCTCAAATGGCCGATCTCCCTGTGTGGGCATGTGTCACTGTATGAGGATAACAACAACAACAACAGTCTCCACACCGCTTCATTTGTATAAGCCTAAAGCGAAGGGGCAATAATATTCAGTATCATAACCAATCAGCCACCGATGCAACGTCCTTTGTTTTATCATTCATTTTTATTCACACTCAACAAGTATAACAGAAAGTCTTCTCGACATGCCGCTTCACCGTCCTCCCCCTGCGGGGAGAAGATTCGCTCAAGGCTGCGGCATCGAGCGAACTGCTCGCACATCTGCGGCAACAGCTGTGCATGCTCAGTGTCCGCGACAGTATAGAGCTGTTGCCGCGCAGACAAGCACCGGCCGTCTAACCCAGCGAGATGCGCGCGCAAACACACCAAAGGATGACGTCGGGCGCCCATTGGCTTTCCTATATGCGCGGGGGCGAACATAGCTCGCCTACATGCGTGACGTCACCGTTGGCTGCACCTACAGGCGTCACACTGTCGGAACGACTCGAGGCACGGAGGGTTTTCACGGCGGGACAATGCGCTATGGATGCGTACGCGGCAAAAAGGGTCAGAAAACACGGATGAACGGCGGTGGCCGAAAGTTGGTGCTCCGCTCGGCAGGGCATCTTGCTGTACCCGGTCTCAAGTGTACATGATTCCTCTGATACATGTAAACACCATAATGCAACTGGCTTTTCTTTAACGCATTAACAGAAGCCGCATCGGGGGAAAGAAAATGTACCGTCGGTTATAAAATTCGCTAATTCGCTGGATGGAAGTGACGTCATGAGGGCGGATGACAACTATAGGGAGTATTCACTGACTTCACAACGGCCGCCATTTTGTTGCCTGTGGAGCAGTGCGAAAAACTGCGGGCGCGTGTAATGGGATTATCGCCTCCCGCTTCGGTCTGCACTGCTGAAGCTACGCGCTGGGCAGCAAAATGGCGCCCGTGCCGTCACGTGAGCACCCGTGTCACCACCTCGAGAAACCTGCGGGGAAACAAATAACTGCCTGCTAGATGAGCCGAAGGGATTTCTCGTTGTGAGCAGAGAGACGTGAAGGGGTCCGCAAACACCACCATGCACTAATGACACAAAACTCGATGTAAAGGCATCATCAGCACCTAATGCTATCGCATTGTAATTAGGGGTCCCTGTTAATTTTTTTTCCCACGTGTGTTTGGATTTGTTGTACGCATAGCGCACCCACGGGATCATAAGCAATCGTATCTATAGTAAATGCTGCTGGTCTTGACTGACACCAATAAAAGAAAGTGGAACGCCAGATGCAGCACACACACAAAAGGAAAAGGAGATCGACAAATGGCAGCTAGGGCGTTGTTTCACGCATTTGCAGGTCCTGTCACTACGCATGCGCCGAAAATGCGCTGGATTAACTGCTACCAAGACAAAAAAGATAAAGCCGGATAATTGCAGTTTGTGCTTTCACGCTTCCGTTGCCCCATTCGCATATTTAGTTCGGTTACTACAAGTGCACACTGCATAATACTTTCCGGCGGAAACTAAACAGCAGCACGAAACGGAACCTCAAGACTTTCACCATATATATATATATATATATATATATATATATATATATATATATATATATATATATATATATATATATATATATATATATATATATATATATATATATATATATATATATATATACAGCTGAACCTGTTGAAAGCGGCCCGGCGATTACTTCGCTATAGCCGTAGCTTCTTTATAGCCTGTGTGGACCGAGTTTCCAAGGAGAATCGTCAGTCCTTCGTTATATCCATCATGTCGTTATAACGAGGTTCGACTATATATCCTTCATTGTTACACCATCGCTGTTTTTTCTTCATGCGTGAGTGCTGCACTGCTAAAAATGACACTGGTTCATGCTCAGGTGCAGTCGAAGATGAACACCCCAGGCCTATTTACACTGTGCAAGAACAGCATAATGCCCTGCCGAGAGGTGAAGGCGAGAGTTGCAAGGCGAGTGCGGTAAATAGGAGCGTCGGAAGTATCAAACCAGAGGATGGGAGACCAGGCACACGGGCGTGTGGAATGTAACTCGAGACATAATAAATTTATGCTCACGGCAGACCCCTCAATGGTGAACAGCAGTGGTGTTCGTTAACAACAAATCCCTCTCCGGTTGCTCGCGCTAGGTCAGATTATTGAGAAGTTATTTTGGTATTTGAAGCCTGCAGTTTCCTTTTTTTACACAACCAATGAACAGCGCACTGCAGCAGCCCTAATATGCCGCGGTATAAAACTTTCAGATAACGTCCGCCGACTAAATTAACTATAAGACGCATCCGATTTCGGTCCCATTGCCGTGTGAAGACTATTGAGGCTTTAACGCTATTATGTAGAGCCACTTATAAAGAAACCTGTCTTCGGCCATGGGCAACCGTCCTTCGAAAAATATCTTAACCTCCTAAAATGATTTGAAATTGGCTCTTTTCTGTACTTTGCGCGATGGATTGTCAGTAAATCGTGCGGGAATGAACACGTAATTGGTGCTGAACCGTGTAAACGATGCGTCGATCGCGGGTTGTCCGCAAGACGTTCGGGGGAGTACATCGGGGCAGTTTACAATAGAATCATTCCAGAGTCGTTGCACGCCATGCATTTTTTTCCTCTGCTCTAAGCGACCGCGTTACGTCACCTGCTTCAGAAACATCTGGTGCTCACAAATGAAGAAGACCTAGAACGTTCTTGCAGAAATCCACAGCGCAGCTTTCAAAATCCACTTACAGCGGCGTAACAGACAAAGAATAAAATAAGTGCAGTAACAACATGAGGGGTCTCAAGTTTCGTAAGCGGTATATACGCTGGAGCGAACCATAGCCTGTAGTCCGCGGACCGCACATCACGTGACTATATAGGGACATCTATATAGGCAATGGAAACGCACGTTGCCCTGTCGGTCCAGTCACATGACAGGCGCTCAATGGACTACACAACGATTAGGCCCATGGAGTGGATCCACCTTAACAGCGACACTGTAGGCAGTCTGGAGCTCAAACCAGCGATAAGGAATAACCGGTTCCCGAGATTTCAACTTGATGAGGCTCGTGGGCAGCGCTTGAGTAAGAATTTCCTGTTCGCAGCATGAGACATTGACTGCTGGTGCGTCGGGATTGGGGAGGTTGCTGTGAGGACTGCACAGTGTGAGTAAATCACACATAAACCTGTTACTTTTCTGAACGTTAGACTGTTTTCTGCACGCTTGACACTTTTGGCCTATGGGAGGCGTGTGCCACAACCTCAGCAAGGCGGCTCCATATGATGCACGGTTTGGGACCGTGTGTGAGGTTTAACGTTCCAAAGCGACACATGGGAGAGACGCCCATCATGGTATACGAACGGCCCTGGCAAACAAGGAATACAGTGACGTCTTGGTCAACGCCAGGATAGATGTTTTGCACAGTGATTCTCCGACTGTCGTAACAGAGCCAAACTCAATATTTCTGCGAACCAGTCCCGCGATCGAACGGTTAATGCACCTGCGAAGCGCACGTTCTTTACGTTACTTCCCTGTTGGTCTCTTCAGCGGCCTAATGATTGATTGTACATGGAGCAAAGCTTGCACTCTAACGGCTGGTTAAGAAGCGAGGAATCTTGTCCACAAACAAGCCCGAATCTACAGCAAGGGAAGCCAAACTTTCTGGCAGCATCTGCCCTACGCCCCCCACCCCCACCCCTTCCTTCACTTTCTCAGTATGCATTGCTATATGCGTCCTGCCAAACGAGACAGAGAAGGCGAACTTCGCGACGTCTCCCGCAGACCGAGAAGCACCAGAAACCAAGGGTCCTCGTTACAATTTAAATGCTGAAGCATAATTGGGCAGTGTGCTCGCCAACAGCGTACATCGTGAGATGTACTTAATCGAAGCTGCGACATTTCCATCAGCGATGTCCTAGGTGGAGGACGTGTGCACCCGAAAAAGGGGGGGGGGGGGGGGTGTTAATAACGAAAACTCGCGTGACTGACAAATGCTCCAGTCAACGAATGAGGAGTCTGCGGAATGACACAGTTCAATTGGTACGCTCATATCCCGTGCCTCAGGCAGCTTCTTCGAGGAATGTGCAGCTTCACAGACTTTTGTCGTGCTGTCGCACGCGTGAGATTGTTTAGCGGCTACGACACCTGAGTTAACGTCAGGTGTACCTAAAACAGACATTCCGCCTAGCTTTAAAACATATATAGAGAAAAAGTCGGTAACGCCGAAGAAGAGAGCGGCTCGAAAACATTGGTGAGCTCGGTATCCACAAAGCCCATACGAGGTGCCGCCGGACAGATCATAACAACACTGCGGAGACGGGGCAGGAGGCGGTCGCATTGGCGAACGAAGAGACAGTCTTTTCGGGGGTTCTCCGCGGACAAAAATGCACGAGCTGGAGAAAGATGCGCTGCAGGGGAAGGTGCCGCCTCCAGGAAGGGTGACACCTCCCGCTGTGGGAGGCACACGCAGTCGGACGCTAGGAGGGATTTGGCGGCGGGAGGAAGGCGATCACATGGAGTGGCTGGCCTCTTATCTCTGGGCATCGTCCCTGCGCGCACAGAAAGTGAGAGACCGTCGGTTACTCAATGAACGACAGCATTCAACAAACCGCAGAGCATCGCCTGCACGCTGCGGTAACGAAATTTTCTTTTAACTCCGATATATGTGCGAATATTAAGACATACAGCGCCCCTCCCCCACCCCTCCCCGCTTGTTCGGAACACCCACTTACAGCCGCCATTTCAACCACATGACAAAAGATGGCGCACTTACTGCTTCAGTGTACAGCTGCTCACGAGAGTTTATAGAACATGGAAGCGACGAAAAGGCTTCACTTGGCAGTCTAAGCATGAAGCCAACAACTGAAAGTTGTGCTTCGCACGCCCCTCCGCGAGGGAATTTAGTAAGGCTAAATTTAGCATTTTCGTGGCTACCATGTTCCGGGAAACTTGCGTGGGCAGCTGCCACCTGCGTCGCGCACTTTGAGTGCGCCTACTGGGGATAAAGATCAGTGCACAGATTTCTCCAGACAAAAAAAAAATGCACGGCTGCAAACGTTAAAGGCACGATTGCCTTTAAAAGTGCACAGGGACACGTAATGCGTTGACAGTGCGATAGCATAATAGAGGTTGATTATTTTACAGGAACTGACGTCACTTCCTGTCTGGTGACCTCACTTTCCTCAGCCAATGGGCCAATTTTAAGAGCGACGGCACTATGCTGCTGCTACCGTGCGTATAGGAGAAGCCGCATGATGCCACCTTTGATATCAGTTGACTTCTCACGCGAAACTTGACCGTGAAGCACATCACAGACTCATGTGTTTCCAATCCGAGCTTGTTTTGTCTGGCCGGCTTGTTATTAGTCCACTCGTATGTGCAGCCGACAACGAAACGAAATGAGATACTGCAGTCGCACGGCTTTGGCGTATTTGAAGGTATGCATGCGATGCATGCTGGGACAGTTTGTACCGCGCACCGGAAACCTTGTAGAGAAAGCTGCGAGAGTGCGGTTGCTACTCGCTCGCTTCTGGGTGTCCCCAGAAGCAGGTGCACGATTTGCCACGGCGCAGAATGCCCTAAATGTTTCTCGCTCCGATTACCATATGTTCACCGCTGACGGTTGCACACGAGGGCGCGTAGGCTGCCTGGATAGGGAAAGGGGAGGGAAAACTTTATTAAAGTGAAGGGGAGTTGGGCGAGCTTATGGGTGGTGCCCTCATTCCAGGGCTCCACTGGCTTGAGCTGCCCTGCGGACCTGTTGTATGAGGGCCCATTGGTCCTCCAGGTTATCGCTGGTTAGCAGCGCTTCCCACCGCTCAAAATACGTGTTTTCCGTCTGTAGAGTGTTTGGTCTTGGCCCCACATCCCCATGAAATCTGGTAGAGTGTAGGGCGGGCCTGGCACTAGGGACAGGTGTCGGAGTAAAATGTTGGGTGTATGAGATGTAATCTATGGAGGTTTGGAAATCTCTTCGTCTGTATCTGCCGCCAAGAGACGGCATCTGGGGTGTCTAATTTCCTATGAGGTGGTGGGAAGTGTCTCCTCTGATGACGCTGAAACTCGAGGCATTCGTTATACCTCGAAGGTAGAGGGGTAAAAGCGGGCACGGTTTGTGGCCCCGCCCGGTTGATGATGCCTCGAGCTAGGGCATGTGCCCTTTCATTTCCCTCCAGTCCCTCGTGGCCAGGGGTACAGGTGATTTGGTGGTGCGTGGTGAGAAGTGTAGTGCCCATGAACCGACTGACGTGCTTAGCAACTCGGCATCTCAGGTAGTTTCGACACGCGTGTTGCGAGTCTGTGATCACATGAGCGCTTTGACCTTGGGACTCGTAATGCCTAATGGCAATGGCCACGGCGGTGGTCTCCATGGCCGCTGGTGTTTCGGGTCTTACAGAAGCAGTGAATAGAGTGGAGAGCGGTGATCCACTGCCGCCACTGCGTACTTGTCATGGTCCGGGTATGCTGCGGCGTCAACATAAACCACGTTCGGCTAGGCGTCGGCATAGGTAGGATACTCGCGCTCGTCGTCTGCCTGTGTGAAAGTCTTTAAGCATATGTTTCGGTATCGGGGCCACGCTGATGTATTCCCTGTGCTGTTTTTCTAGAGAGGATTGAGCATCTAGTGCGCGGATGTCCGCAACTGTGCCTTCTTGGCATAGGATGGCTCGTCCACCTTGGGTGGTCTGAAGTGTTAGTGTTTGAGATGCACGGACATGGCTTCTGTTAGTTCCGCAAAGGTGCTGATGGTTCCTAGTGCGGTCAGACGCTCCGTTGAGGTGTTTTTAGGAAGGTTAAGGGCCGTCTTGTATACCCCCTTATGGTGGTGTCAACTTGCTGCTCCTCTCCCTTTGTCAGTGTGTGAAAGCGTAGTCCGTTTGTGATTCAGCTAGGTACCAGTACTTGCACCATGCCGAAGAGTGTCTTCTTCTCGCATTCCTTGGCGATGCTTGGTAAGGCGGCTGATCATGCGAGCTATCTGGTTTGCGGTAGTTTTGAGAGTCTGGATAGTGTGGGTAATACGGAGGTTCCTCTGTATCCAAAGACCAAGAATGCGGATCAGGTTAACTTCCCTAATGGCTTGACCCTCGATCGTGAGGTTGATGGGACCTGGAGAGACGTATCTCGGGCCATGTACTCAAATGACCTCCGATTTATCCGGGGCGCAGTGGACGCCGCTTTGCGAGGCGAAGTCCTCGACGATCTGGGCTGCTGATTGTAGGGTGGTTTCTTTTTGGCCCAGGGAACCCTTTGTGGTCCATATAGTTATATCATCCACGTATATGGTAAAGCCGACATTTGGAAGTGGCTGTAGTGCACGCGATAGCCTGAGCATAGCAATGTTGAAAAGCAGGGAAGAAATAATAGCTGCCGGAGGTGTGCCTTTGTGTGGCATATCTTTGACGTCGGAGCGGGTCCGTCCGATGCCTATCGTGGCCGTGCGGCCCGTGAGAAACGCACGCACGTGAGCAAATACTTTTTCTCCGCCGTTAAGGTCATTTATGGCTTGAAGGACCCCTCGTGGGATATGTTGTCGAAGGCGCCCTTTAAATGTAAGGCCAAGATGAGATGTTCTTGACCTCTGGGGATGTTGATAAGCACTTCTCGCTGGAGCAGGAAGGCGTCTTGGGCCGAAAGCCCTGGCCTGAACCCAACCATAGTAGGGGGGAATAGATCATTGCCTTCAGTATAATTTCAGAGGCGGGTGTGGATGACCCGTTCATAGATTTTTCCTAAATGTTCAAACACGGCTGAGAACATACAATTTTACGGGATTTGACACTAAGGTTCAGACTGCAGTTAGACTGTAGCGCGAGCTAAGTCCGGCCGAGAGATTGAACGAGACACGTGTTGTCAGCGCGGAGATTTCAGAGCAGTCTGTCTCTTTTTCCTTACAAAAGAAACGAACGCGAGAGGGGAGCGCCGAAGCATAGAGAGAGAGAGAGGGGGGGCGCAGAGTGGTTATAGGCGTTTTATGATGGCAGCCTCAGTGAAACCCGCGACGCGCCTCGAGTAACCGACGAGCGACGGTGATGGATCGTATCCTTTCCGCGTTCTCTACAAGTTGCGGGCGAGACTAGTGGAATTTTTATGGTGCCAGGTGCTTCTCAGTGGGTTTTCACGTCTCGAGATTGGTCCGTTAGCGATGACAGCCTCGGTAACCTTACACACTTTTCGTGATTGTTGCCGCCGCGCATTTCTGAGGCTAACTAAAATAATGCAAGAAGAGCAGGCACGCAATCAGGATATTTTTTCGAGATGGACCCAAGAAAATTTGGGGACCCCGCCCCCTCCCCCCCCCCCCCCCCCCCTCCCTCTTTAGCGTCTTTTAGTACGTGCCCGAAGAAGATCTTTGCAGAGGCACTGCTTTGTGATCACCTCAGCGAGGAGAGGAAGATGCGCATTGCGGCATATGTGCAACCAGCTTCCCAGCTGCTAAAATTCTCGACGGCACTCAGTAATCTGTTTATTAGAAGAGAAAGGCTAGAATGAGAGCACAGCCTTCATGGCTGTCGGAAGTACCTGTCGGGATGTCCGAGTTGTCCTTTGGTAAAAAAAAAAATGGCAGTGGCTCAACTTGGCTAACCCTGCAATTCAGCGAAAAGCAAGCAAGCTTGCTAATCGTCTGAGGCTTCTCCATGGCAGCTCCGCTAGACGCTCGCGACAGCCGTTCTATCCCCACCCACACGACCACGTGGCTATGACGCGGTATCACATGGGCTTACGACACCCTCATAGGATGTCACCACGTGGCTTCAGATCACCCCATCGGATGTTCTTAAGGTCAGAGGTCAACGCAAAGGTCACCCAATGTCAAAGGTCAACTAAAGGTCACGGACCAAGGGTTAGACGCCATAACTACCACATATGGTCATACACGGTTATCCTTGGTTGGGCTAGCTGAAGGTCGTTCAAGGTCATCCTCCGGCCTACGCGACGACAGCAGTGTAGTGAAGCTTATCGCTTCAAAAGGTGGGGGGCGCTCACCGTGCAGCCTAACACTAGCAGGTGCAGCCGTTGTGGGGCGGCGGCATCGGGTCCTCTCCGGGAGCCCTGCGCAGCGGGTCGCCGTCGCTGAGCGGAGAGCGCAGGCCCGCGGCGCCCGCCGCCGCCGAGTGTGGCAGGGGCTGGCCGGCCCCGCCCCCTCCGCGGTCCACGGTCTGCTGGATGCGGCGCATGACCAGCTCGAGGAGCGCGTCCACGGCGCGGCCCACGTTGTGGCCCGTGGCGGCGCTCGTCTCGAAGTAGGGGAAGCCGTGCTTGGCCGCCTCGGCCCGGGCCCGCTCCTCGGTCACGGCGCGCCCTTCCTCCAGGTCCGCCTTGTTGCCGCACAGCACCACGTCCGGGTTCTCGCAGTACGCGTGCGTGCGCAGCTGCTCCAGCCACGAACGGATGCTGTGCAGGGAACGACGAGGTCACGCGACAGCCGAGCACTAATGGTTAACGCCCCCGTCTGTCGCGCTCTGAACAAAAACACAACACTCCCAACAGAGGAGAAGGGAAGGAAGAGAGGTTAACCGGAATGAGAAACCGGTTTGCTGCCCCGCACCGGAGGAGGGTCATGAGGGGGTATAAAGATGAAGGAGAAAAGGAAGTAGCAGGAAAATGAAGGTCAGTGTGCAAAGTTAGTAAGCGTGCGGTAAAATCACAGCCTATCGTGCAGGCGCTTGGGAGGTGGTGGTGAAATCATTTATTTGAATATTGCAGAGAGGTTGCGTGGGGAGCACTCCCTAGTGGACCGCTCCCCTTACAGTACTAGGTGGAGTCCCTTATTCAGGGACACCATTGGTCTGGGCTGCCACTCGAGCTCGCTGAACTAGGGCTTGTTGGGCCGGTAGGTCCAGGCAGCTGAGCAGGGCCGCCTCCCAGTCCTCTCGGGTAGGGGAAGGGGTTAGGGGCGGAAGAGAAGGATTGTGTTGACATGCCCTGACCATGTGGAACGTGTCAACCACCTCCCCACAGAAAGAGCAGAGGCCAGAGAAAGAAGTGTCGAAATGTTTGAGTACTGCCGGGCACAGTAGAGTGCTAGTAAAAAGTCTAAGCAGTATTCTCTCGTCCGCTTTCCCTAGCCCCTTGAGAGGAGCCGGGTACTGACGGTGCGAGTCCCGGTAATGAGCGGAGATATCTTTGAAAGTTAACAGAGGATAGGAGTCCTGGTCCAGATCGGTAGGGTCTACGTCGGGGGCCCGGTTAGTGAGTGCGCGGGCGACCGAGTTGGCGGCCTGATTCCCTGGTAGGCCCTGGTTGCCTGGAGTCCAAATCAGAAATCGGGTCGTGGGGTCCTGATACCGAGCTGCTCTCCGAAGTATTCGTTGCGCTGTTGGCGTTGTCCAGCCCAGTTCATAATTCTGGCAAGCACCTCGCGAGTCAGATATGATGAATTCAGATTGAGCGTGGGAGGCGGCTAGGGCGATTGCTACGCCTTCACCGCCGACAATCGCCGCGGCCAGTGATGATGATAATAATAATAATAATAATAATAATAATAATAATAATAATAATAATAATAATAATAATAATAATAATAATAATAATAATAATAATAATAATAATTGGTTTTTGGAGGAAAGGAAATGGCGCAGTATCTGTCTCATACATCGTTGGACACCTGGACCGCGCCGAAAGGGAAGGGATACAGGAGGGAGTGAAAGAAGAAAGGAAGAAGAGGCGCCGTAGTGGAGGGCTCCGGAATAATTTCGACCACCTGGGGATCTTTAACGTGCACTGACATCGCACAGCACACGGGCGCCTTAGCGTTTTGCCTCCATAAAAATGCAGCCGCCGCGGTCTTGACTTCCGTCAGTGCGCGTGGACATAGACGCTCCAGCTCACGGCAGAGAGACTGCCTTTCGCCACTGTAGGCAGGGCATTCACAA
>NC_135502.1:51283058-51330558 GCF_052857255.1 Amblyomma americanum
GCGGCTTTTTCCCGTCAAAGGACCTTCTTCCAGCCAATGACGTCGGCCGATTCTCATGAACCCGCTAGCGTGACAATGCGGGGAGTGGTAGATGAAAGGGGATAATCCCTTCCCTCTGTAGTTCGCGATAGACCCCCCCCCCCCCCCCTCCATAGTGGCGCCGCACCCTGCATTGTCACGCTAGCGGGGTCATGAGAATCGGCTGACGCCATTGGCTGGAAGGGGGTCCTTTGGCGGGAAAAAGCCGCTGCGTTCTTGAGTTGTATCCAACTATAGAACTTTTCATTCCTCCTGCAGACGGAGGCCAACAGGCCTAGCGACAATCATCGTGCACGTGTTATAGTCAGCTGTAGCCTCTTTCTTAGTGGTGTTTCGACAGCGCAACAGCACACACAGACCAAGTAGGAGACGAGACACACAAACCACCTCACGAACGTCTCCTACTTGGTCTGTGTGTGCTGTTGCGCTGTTGAACCACCACTGTGCATCGCCAACTAGCCCAATCTGCAGTGCCTCTTTCTTAAAACTTTACAGCCTGCTTAAACCCTATACGTTGTTTAAGCGCCTGAATGCGCTCCTGAAAGCGCGCCATGTGCATCTGGGTTAAGCGCGTCGAAGGCTGTGCAGCTATATATAGAACCAAACGGAAAGTTTTTTTTTTTCTCTCCAAGTAACTTTATGCAATCAAGGTTGACGCCGACTCTGCGGCTCTGAAATTGGCGCAGGTGGGAGAGCGAACACGCGTTCGGCGGTTGCGTCACCGCCGTGCCAACTTTAATTTTGTGGCGTGCCTTGAAAGTTGTTTGCGTTCTGCTTGCATGCTAAAATTTTCTTGTCTATGTCTAGCGCATAAGTCTTGCCTAAGTTAGCCCGATTGCGACAGCGTGTAGTTCAACGCGTGGGGCAGGTGCGCCTCTTCGCACGCGCTCAGGTTCCGAAGTTGAACGCTCAGAATTAAATAAGTCTTGCGCGCCACGCATTACAGCCTGGGTAGAGCTAGGAGGGTGGCCTTTGAGGAGCTAGACATGCAGACAGTTGAACGAGATTAGACAGCGCCTTTGGAGTCGGTTTTCACACGTGGTATATATATATATATATATATATATATATATATATATATATATATATATATATATATATATATATATATATATATATATATATATATATATATATATATATATATATATATATATATATATACGACGTTTCGGCTGGGGGACCAGCCTTTTTCGAAAAAGGCTGGTCCTCCAGCCGAAACGTCGTGAATTAAATCCTGTTATGTTTCTTCAATTTTTGGTGATTTTATATTATATTGACCAAATCAGCTGCCAGAAATCACTTTTGGTGTATATATATATATATATATATATATATATATATATATATATATATATATATATATATATATATATATATATATATATATATATATATATATATATATATATATATATATATATATATCAGAAAAGGGAAATGAAATGATGGGCTCGTTTGACAAACATATGAAGGAAGCCAAAAGTCACCGAAACCAGGGTGCACAGGGGAATGTTTCTAGTTTTCTTTTGCTTTTTTCTGCTGCTTAGAAAAGTAATTTTCTTTAAACCAACTGATTGGCTCTACAAATTAAAAGGAAAAAAAACTAAAAACATTCCCCTGTGCACCTTGGTTTCGGTGACTGTTGGCTTCCTTCATATATATATATATATATATATATATATATATATATATATATATATATATATATATATATATATATATATATATATATATATATATATATATATATATATATATAAAGATAAATTGAACGTGATTTCAACTGTGAAGGTTCCCGTACATCTCTCTGTCGTTGTGTCCCCCCTCCTTCTTTCTCATAGTCCTCTGTGAATAATGATAATAATTGGTTTTTTGGGGAAAGGAAATTACGCAGTATCTGTCTCATATATCTTTGGACACCTGAACCGCGCCGTAAGGGAAGGGATAAAGGAGGGAGTGAAAGAAGAAAGGAAGAATAGGTGCCCGTAGTGGAGGGCTCCGGAATAATTTCGACCACCTGGGGATCTTTAACGTGCACTGACATCGCACAGCACACGGGCGCCTTAGCGTTTTTCCTCCATAAAAACGCAGCCGCCGCGGTCGGGTTCGAACCCGGGAACTCCGGATCAGTAATAGTCCTCTGTGACAGGGAGCGTTTTAAAGGGACTCTAAATAGAAACTGAAGTATAAGCCTGCATCGATAGAGTACCACGTTCTACAAAGGAGCTATTTCACTGAAAGCGCAGCTTTTATAAGCACTGAAAGTTAACAAAAATGAAATTCAAGTACATACCACCGGAACCGCGGGCGCGTTTTTACAGGCAAGCTGCGGAGACGTGAAAACCTTTTTACCACCGATCTATGAGGCTAGGTTAGCCTGTCATTAAAATTGCTGATCACGGAGTCCTGTTCGCTTGACGTCCCGAATTGTAAGGAGTCCAACGTTTTATTTTTACTAAGAACAAAAATTTGATGAAGTTGTCCTCATGTGTCCGAGCCACGGTGCACAGTGCCTTCACCGTTAAACCGCGCGCTCTAAACACGAATACGCCTGAATGTGTAGGAGTAAAAAGGAAGTGCGCTAATGGACAGCCTACCCCCTTTTTACTCTTTTCGGTTTAGAGTGTACTTGAATTTCGGACTGTGCTTGCGTGAGCACTATGCGCGTCGCTGTTCGAACTTGATTTGCGGTTTTCATGTTTTCTTCTTTTTTTTTCTGCCTCAAAAAGTAACACAGGGACTCGGTACAAGGAATGAAGCGCAGAAGCAAAAAAACAAACAAACAAACTCTTAGGCCAACAAGTACACATGAACCGGGGACGCTCAGCGTGCAAACCGAGAGGTATATACAGTGTGGGTCGTACGCCCAAGCTCAATCCGCGTATCTGAATTCCCTGCCGCATACCGAGGCAGGGAGGAAATTAACTTCCTTCTTTTTTGCTGTTGTTATTTACCTTCTCACGGTTATCACGCTTCGACTCCCTTTGTCTCGGGGTTAACATTTACAACGACAAGAGCAGGTGGCTTTCGATCATGTGGAAAGCCCCTCTTTTGGGTGACAAAGAACCGTACAGTGCGTGTGGCACTACGTTTAAATTCCCCTAACGAGCCATTAGTGCCAAGGGAAAAAAATACTGCACCGAATGTCGCAGCGGCGGTAATTTTCCCTAGCCGTGCAGGGATGTGCAATTCCGGCGATGTTCGGCCTTAGTTCGTGCTCTGAGTGCGACCTCCTGTCCGTAACAAGGTGGAAAGCGTGTTTGTCTTGATTCTGCCCGGAATGTACATGCATTCCAGCGCATCCAAGTTCTCCTGCATGCGCTGGGGCCGATAAAGCTATAAATTGTGGGGTCTAACGACCGGAAGCGACACTTGGGGCTACTATATGAGGGACGCTGTAGTGGAGGGGCGTTCCCTTACAAAAATTTACTTAGTGTATAGACTGTCCATAGACTTCTGTCAATACAGTCTATAGACTCGCTATAGACATATCCGAAAGAATGGTCTATAGTGAACACAAATCCTATAGACAGTCTATAGACTATCTCTAGGTTTATGGCCATACACTTTTGCTAGACTTCTGTCTATAGACTATGAATAGGCCGAAATAAATACATATAGGAAGGCAATAGCGGCTATAGAAAGTCTATCGACTGTCTATAGACCATTTTTATAAGGGTTTTTGCATGTAGAAATGCGGTTGCCGCGGCCGGGATCGAACCCACGACAACAGCCTAAAGCCAAAGCCACTTAGCCACAACGGCGTGCTGGGGATTAAATCTAAGCGCGAAAATATGCGCAGCAATTCTGGACAAGCTAAACTCACGGAAGCAATTACAGACGGTTTGATGCGTTACCAAAAACAGTGTGCGACTTCGAGGAACCAGATGTTTTACAAAAAAAAAAAACGAATATTCAGGTGCGAAAGGAAAATGTTAAGAAAAAGCTAGCCGTTCTAGTCAGCGGTAAACTTAAAGGCAAGTGCGCTTTATATCACCGTAAAGTGCTGCGGTACAATCTAGCGCACGCCTTACATTATACATGTTCTAGACGAAAATATACCGTGAAAAGTTTGTGCAAAATTCACCACAAGAAGGTCTAGTCACGTAGTATCCGCTTCGTGTGCAGGAAGTCTGGAAGGCCTATTTACAAATGCTGGCCAATACAATACCTGACTGTTGTGCGACCAATGGTAGCGACAGGGCCGCGCACCAATAGGCATGTCAAGCCCTCCTGAATTCCCCGGTGCACGCCATAGCGTTGCGTAGAGCTAAAGCACCTAGGTCACTGGTTCTATACACCCTGGCTGTTCGGTGCTGTACACCCTCTCACCATCCACTAACCCCCCTCCCTTTTTTCTCTTTTATTTTTTTTGGGGGGGGGGATTGCAATTTTTTCCGTATTTCTATTCTGTAGCGATAGCTACATTACGGTAGCATTTCGAGCCTTCAGCGGGGCGGCGCGCCACCCTGTGGCTGTCACGTAATTGGTCACGTGGTGCGTAGCGGCTGCCGGCGGCGCGGCGCCGTGGCTGATCACGTAGTTGGTCACGTGACCAAGTTCCACTCGGCCAGCTGTAGCTATCGCGTCACTCCAGGTTTAACCAGAGCTAAACCACGGCCAATTTTTGACAATCCTTCACGACGGAGCTCCTTCATGAACACTTCAGTATGTTTATTACCCGCTAGTTTGACTGTAATATGCAGAGAAAATGAAGGCGACATGTCGTAACGGGAAGTGACTAGTTTTATCAATTATACCGGACACACGTGTAATCCGGTCTGTTGCTTGGCTTCCACAGGGCGGTAACGCTTGAGAAACCGGTCGAAGCTCGTCCGATAGAAGCGTGAAACCAAACGCCCGAGACGTATAAGAACTGTTCCCACAGGTTCGCGAGATGTGTGCCAGGTTGAGGAGTACTCTGTCGTGTCACCAGTTACTTTCCTAACCATGCACTGACTTTATCTTTCGCCGATTTGACGTCAGCTGCCGAACTCGTGCGTGGTGCCACCGTTCCGACTCAAGACTGAACACAGCATTAGTCATAAACAGTTTCGAAAACCTGCCCACTCCTGCAGATTCCTCGTATTTCGTGTATGCTTTTGTACAACCCTGTACATGGTTTTGTTTACGTATCTTCATGCGATACAGTACACATTTTTTGTGAACGGTTATGCTAAAGGGTAGGCAGGTCGTAGCCAGGCGTTTATGCACCTTTTGCCCGGTTTTCATGACATGCCGTCGAAACCAAAATAAAAATCGATCGATCGATCCTTGCTACGCTTGCCTTCTCTTGTCTTCGCATTACAGCCCATTTCTTCCTTTTCATTGCGACTAGGATGTCATTAACCCGCGTTTGTTCCCTCACCCACTCTGCCCGCTTCCGGTCTCTTAACGTTACAGCTATCATTTTTCTTTCCATAGCTCGCTGCGTTGTCCTTAACTTAAACTGAACGCTTTTCGTTAGCCTCCACGTTTGTGCTCCCAGATACAGCTGTTGCATACTTTTCTCTTGAGGGATATCGGTAAACTGCCATTCATTAACTGAGAGAACCTGCCATATGCGCTCCAACCCATTCTTATTCGTCTAGTTATTTCGCTCTCATGATCCGGATCAGCGGTCACTACCTGCCCTAAGTAGACGTATTCCCTTACCACTTCCTGCACCTCGCTACCAATTGTGAACCAATTGTTCGCAGTTGTTAACAATTACCGATTGTTACCCATTGTTGTTACCAATTGTTCGGCAGAAAGTTAGGTGGGGAAATGAGATTAGGAAGTTGCATTGCAGGGACAGGATGGCCGCAGCTGGCAAAGGACAGGGTTAATTGGAGAGATATGGGAGAGAATTTTGCCCTGCAGTGGGTGTAGTCAGGCTGATGATGACGATGATAATCACTCACTCACTCACTTCAACCACTCACTCACTCACTCACTCACTCACTCACTCACTCACTCACTCACTCACTCACTCACTCACTCACTCACTCACTCACTCACTCACTCACTCACTCACTCACTCACTCACTCACTCACTCACTCACTCACTCACTCACTCACTCACTCACTCAATATTGCTATTCGCGAAAAATCCTGACGAGCTTTTGTAGCTGTAGACCCTCTGCTTTTACATTCTAAGGGTATGACTGCGTGTAGCATGTAGTATTTATGCTTGTGCCTAGTATATGTAGTACTTATTTATTTATTTCTGTTCGCACTATCGACAGCAGAACCGATTATCGTCTCTCGTGCTTTTGATACCAAGACAAACCTGCTCGCTACCTCTCTCCCTCTCTCTCCCCATACCGCACTGCTCTATCCCTTCTTTTTTCACCTAATCTGTCGGCGAGACGTGTCTCGCCCCATAATAATGGCGCCCAAAGTTTAGCCGAAGCTCAGCCCAGGGTTACGGGAGGCGGCGGTCGTGATTCGACTTCAGCGCTAATGGGATGCGTCACGCTTCCCGGGCAGGCGGCGCGAATAATTGGAAGGCGTGCTCTGTCGTTGTGCCGGTGCGAAAATCCCTTCCGACGTGCGGACAAGCGGCCGTGTGCGAGGAGGCTTTATTGCTTGATCTCTCTATTTTCAGCGTCCGTTCCTGTCCTCTTTTTAGGTAGCCAAAGTAATGTGGATTGGCTTTAAGCGGCTTGCTGCGCGACAAGCACTGTAAGGTGTCTGTCGATATGAAAGTAACGGTTGGCTGGCGGTAGCGTCATTCTAATGTATGTATTTCCTGGAGTTTCACAGTCACTTTCGCGACGTGCCGGTGTAGGATTGAGGAACTATACAGCAACCAGCGTCATCTGGCCAGTTGTAAAAATTAGCTGCGTTAGACCGCCCTAACGTGATCAGTTCAAAATCGCCTGTGCGTTTGACGCAAGCGTAAAGCGTTCGCCTATACTTGCCGCATCATGGTCTGGAAGTCAGTGAGTATTATAGATCAATCAAACAAATAAACAAATACAACGATTCCTGCTCTTCTAAGAGTAGCTACTAAAATCCGGTTTTAAAAGATTTGTTTGTAAAGGTCATGTTGAGAGAAAGAATTTTGCTAAGGCAGCCAGGAGCCATGGCAACGGGTCATTTATGATTCCAGGGGTCCAGAATGCTCACAGCAAAGAAAATCGTCCATCTTTTTTAAACGAAAGCCACAAAGCTAGTGCTCTCAATTTGACACGCTGACCACGAAACGCGTGGTGACAAGCGTTCGAAGTACTCCACGACACATTCATCGACACATTCATTGAACCAACCTTGCGAGTGGTTCGATCTATGCAAGGTGTTTCGCGACGTTCCTTTTTAATTAGATGGCATTAGAATGCGTCGTCGGTTATACACCCATCGGCTAGTTTGAAATTACGTCACAGACCGGAGTATTCTAACTGGATAGAGGGAAATGGCGTCACCAGACCGAAGCATTCCTACTGGCTAGAGAGATGTGACGTCACTTCCAAAGGCTGCTAACGCTAACGCATGGCTAGCATATGATGGAGATTAGGTGACTGTGAATTTTTTTTATTCAGTGTATTCTTTACTTCTTTTGTACTGTATAACGGAGTGCATTAACGCAGCTGCTTCTGCTTATGATCCATCGGCACCTTAAGTTACAGCTGGGTCCGACTACATGGACTAATTCTGCCCTGTATTTGAAAGAACAAGAAATTATTAAAACTCATCCCTGTTGTTATTTATCGAAGAATGGAATGAGCTGCACATTACAGTTAACCTAATTTCGCCAATTTTTGCGGCTCTTGAATCGTAGCAATTTCTTCGCTTCGAAACTGCACTTTAAGCGGGATTGTCGCGTATTTTTTAAGGTGCAGATCACATTTCACATACTGATCGCTATGTGTGATGTCGGCAGCGAACTGTGCTTTCCCGCTCTCCCATTTGAACTTGGTCCTATGCATGGAAGCGCCCATTTGTATACTTACCAACACCGCCCGTTTTCCACTGAGCCCTCGCAATGTCTAAAGCAAATAAACTAAACAAAAAGAACTAATGCCAACTTCAGCCCGGGAAAGGCTGCTTAGTCCCTTTTCGCTTAGTCATGCAAAGACTAAAGCAAAACTCAAGTCCCACACTTCTGTACTTAACCCTCTTCGACGACCTCTTCATTTTTCGTCTCCGCACATATTTTCCGGTGCAGTGCGGTTTTCGAAAAAAAAAATTTCAGCGGCTTCATATACTTTCATATATTTTCATAGAATTTTCACATATTTTCGCCCGTGAGTCGAAATTTCCATGAGCCTATTACGTAAGCGTTTCTCTTTCTTTTCCTCCTCTCCACTCTATTCGAAATGAGGCTCGTTCTTCCACGGCGTGCAATTCGAATGAGCCGAACTTGCGTGCGCGGCCTTATACGTATACACACCGGGCCTGCTCCACGAATCGACGGCAGTCTGTTAAGCCGATTGCGCACGGGGACAGCCTGACGCATCGCCGTGAGCTCTCTCTCATAGAACGAAGGATCGAGCGCGCTGAAGCATTAGTTTATGCATAGGTCTAATGCACGCTAATGCTTCTGTACATAGCAGGAGGAAAATAAAAAGGAAAAGGAGAACTGCTATATGCCTAAGACACACGCAGCGACAGCGTACAGGCAAAGCTAAGCCTCAGGTGAAGACCTGCCTTTCTCACCTCACAGGAAAAAAAAAAAAAATAGCGCGCCATTCATCACCTATCTTCAGCTCCCAGCGGCGTCTGCAGTTTGCTGGTATGGTTGCGGGTGTACCATTGCTTTCTTGTCCGCGTGTCGTCTTTTAGCGCTTCGTCTTCCGCAAGCAATATATAACAACTTGCCCCGCAGCATGTTTTAACAAGGGCGAGTCGCGGGATCACAGTCCAGCCCGCAGGTACGGGTTGCTTCTACTCTTATGTTTCCATCTCTCTCGCCTTTTCCCCCTCTTCACCCTTTCGCTGACAGCGCGGCTCAGGGGCAGTGTGCCGTGGGAAGGGGGGAGGGGGGGGGTAAGGCACAGATTTGTCCCATATTCTTCCCTATTTTCACGAACTGTCGCTGCAACCTCATGGAGAGACCCGTGAAACGCATCTGTGAGTCATCCACTACTACAGGCCGGAATTTCATGCTTCGCTCTGCTACCGATTGAAGTGTCGATTGCAATTGCTCCACAACAGGCCTTGCCGTACTCTCCATCAACACGGTTCTACCGCAACTTCCCCGTACGGTGTCGCCGCCTCGCGGCCGCCACCAGCACCGCCCGAGAGACGATACCGGCGAACGGCGTCCTGTTTGGTCCTGCTTCTCCTGCCCAATTTCTGCACTGTATAGTTCATTCATGCTGCGCTTTTAGCGTATTACTGGATTTAGGTTGCGTTTTGCACACAGCCACAACGACAGCTAGGTTATGTAATATCCATGTGCGCATGTAAAGTACACAACATGGGCAGAAATCAAAGAAGCAATCGCATTTTCTTTCTATCCCAGCCGTCGAACTGTGCGGTCAAAAATTAACGCGAGATAAACTGGTATAGTTCCCTCTAGATTCTAAGCTCAAGAAGAAGTGGATAATCAAGTTCATTAAAAATATCAGTGTGGCCGAGTCGGTTACGCATCATGGAAGTTTAAAACAGTGCGATAAAACAAAAGAACAACGAAGAAACATAGAAGCTGTAGATGTCTTGTTGCTTCTGTTTCTTCACAGTGGCAATTTTTCGGCGCTGTTCTAAATTTTCAGCATAATCAAGGGTTGAATCATAAATCCTGCGTCAATAAGACTGTGACATTTTGCAGTTCTGTAGCACCATCCATGAGCAGTGATACTGACTGACGTGAATTGAGAATCAACCTTGAGAGCAACATTTTTCAGTAGCGACCACGTGACCATACGGGTGCTTTTTGAGAAATGAAGGACGTCTGTTTCCTGCGCGATCAAGGTACGCAATGCTTGCAATCAGTAGTTTTCGGATGGGCACTTAATTCGTGTATAGTGAACAAAACGGAGACGTGGAGCTACATCCGCGCCGGTACCAGCCCCGAGTATCATCTATGGTGTCGAGGAAGTAGTAGCTATGGCTTCTCTTTAAAGCCGGTGCTACCTCGCTTGTCAAGCGATCGCTGCTGAAAGTATTTCCGTCAGGGTATGCTCGTGATTTGCGCCAGTGAAACACGTTGCCTTTCGGTGGCGATCCAAAAGCAATCAGCGGAACAGAAATGCGCATTGCAAACTGTCATTACTACTTTGTATTCTTTCTTTGTCATTGCACCCAGACCGTGATCATAAGCACCAGATACGAAGGCGTACGTTCTTAAGTAAGCTGTAAAACGAGGCTATACTGGTTGCAAATCTGGCATACTCGTTATCCCTGTTCTGTATCTGCGAACGTGTCGAGCGTTTCCCCGCCGCCTTCTTTGGAGCGATTAGAGCCGCCTCTCTACGCGTCAGACCTGCCACTCACGTCGTTAGCAGGCAAACGTTTTGCATTCCAGAACAGCCACAGCTGTGTCGTGCGGCCTCCATCGCAACTACTACTTTGCCTGCACTCGTACGGTGGTAGACGACACACCGAACACATACTCGCCATTTAATTTTTTTAGAGTTGTGCCGTGTCCTCTTAGACGCAATAAATGTCCAGTGTGTACTCGACTATTCGGAAAGAACCCAGTGTGTTCGCTTCGATTGTGACGGCAAGAGGGCTGGCTGTATGTTGGAGCCAGCACAAATACATTTTTTTAGGAGAGAGAGGAACTTACGATCCTTTTCTCCCGGAAGTCGATTCCCACGGTGGAGATGAACTTGCTGTTGAACGTGGAGTTGGTGTACTGGTAGAGGAAGCTGGTCTTGCCCACGCCGGAGTCCCCCAGGGCCAGGAACTTGATGAGGTAGTCGTAGTCGGCACCACTCGCCTGCCCATGGCTCATCTCCACATCTGCGTCGCGCACAGGGAGAGAAGGAATAGTCAGTCAGGCAGTTTGGAGGACGACACCTTGTGCTAGCAACGTTCTGGAAGAACTCGTCACGTCTTTTTTTTTAAATTTTGACCTTAGTTACGCTAGGACTACGAGGATTAGCGTATATTACTGACATTATTTTTTATCTGTTGTCTTCAAGTACGTTTTACAAGCACAAGCCAAGAAAAAAAATGGCTGGCGGTTTAGCATTGCTAAGCACGAAATATTATGCGAAAGCATACCACACGACCAAGCAACTCATATCCAACAATTCTGGACGAAAGCATTTTTGAGAGAGAAAGAGTTTATGAACGCAATTTTTTCATATAACGTAAGATTTCAGTATCCGCCGACAACCTGACGGCAGTCTTGAACTTTTTTTTTTTTGCTATTAGAGTTTTTGCTATCTTCAAAAGCGTTCCTCATTGGTTTTCCATGGCAGTCTTAACTGCTCGATGCGATCGATGGAAACATGTTAAAAGAAATATTCTGTTGCACATCAGAAGAAAGGACCACCGCCTTCAATACTGCCATAACAGAATCTTGCAATTTTTCAATATTCAAGATTTTTGTCCGAGAATGTTGGACACGTCCAACCCACGTGAACTTAACAGTATCCAAGGCAATTTTCATACCATGTGACCATATAGTATTCATTGGGATTGTCACATCACGTGACCATTCAAGTAGCAACACAGTATTTAAACTTTCATGCCACGTGACCGTTTCAGTATCCACGCAGTATAGAGGGCAACTTTCATGCCACGTGGCTATTACATTAGCATCACCATGCACAAGGCCATTTTCTTTAAACTTTCATACTACGTGACCTCGCACCATCCAGTCTACGATTTTGTTAAACTTTTCGTACCAGTGACCGTACAGTAGCCACCCCATTGCCAAGACAATTTTTTTAAAACTCTCGTTCCGCGTGACCTTCCCGTAGCCACACCTTATCCAAGTCATTTCATCTCAAAGGTCAAAGATCAAGGATCAAAGGTCAAGGCTTCAGAAAACCATCGACTTTTTCAGGATTGGTAGTGAAGTAGTGCTTTCGCAATAACAGCAAACCACTTAATGAGAAACTCATGCTTGCAGAACACTCGCAAAGCTGCGCCTACAGAAAACACGTTAGAGGCAGTCGTCTAATCAGAATTCGTGCTGCGGCCTATAGTCCCACACCAGCGTACAGTATTTTTTCCTCGTTGGCCTCGCTGAGGAGTCATCAAGCGCAATGACAGGCGACAGGCGGAACCCTGCACCTGACAGCTGAAACTTTTTTGGTTTCAGTTCCAGCCTACACTAGCTTTTTGGTTTTATTTTCAGCCTACTATCCTGGTTGTAAGACTCTACAGCAGCTGTATATTCTATTTCACGCGTCGGTTAATCGGGTTGGCTGAAAAAACAAAATCCCGCAAAAATTACGGAACGCGTGAACGGAGTGAAAGAAAGCGACCATAAGGCTCGTGCCATGTGTGCAGCAGTGATTAGCATATAAATTGACACGGTGCAAAATTCAGCTTCTAACAAAAATAAATAAATGGAATAATTCTGCACACAGTCTGGCGTAAAAGAGGAAGAGAGAAAGCATCGAAGATTCTACAACGCTGTATCGTCTAAACGAGAGAAAATATTCCGGGTGTAAGAAACCAAGCTGAGTGTCTCCTCTGTTGACTGCGCCGTGAGCCCTTGGCTGGGGAAGTTCTAGCGGCACAAAAAATCTGCGTCCGGACAGGCAAAATGGCAGACCGATTGTAGAGTGGAAAGCGCCTTCGTAATTTACAGTGTTTCCCCTAGAGTTGTTGGCAATTTTTAAAAATAGGCCTGCTGAGTTAGAAGAGCGCTCTTTACGGCACTGCATTGCTAGTGGGGGGTGTGCATCAGAATAGAGCCAATACATGTTAACTAGAAAGTTGGTTAATTAATAATGAATGGTTAACAGTTATATAATGAGATGCCTAACTACAATAGTCGAAAAGTTCACTATTCATTATCAGTTAACCAACTCGATAGTTAAAAGGCCTTAGCTGCATTTTGATGCACACCACCACATGCAATACTGTGCAGAAAAAGGCACCCTTCTAACTAGGAAAGCCTATTTAAAAAAAAAAGAAATGCTAAGTCTTAGGCAGTGCTATAAGGACGACATGCCGGATTTTAAGAGAGTGGTTTTCCGGGTGCTGCAAAACGCCTTCCGCCACTGCTCTCTATACCAGTTCCCCCAAATAGCGCTGAACTTGATCTTCTGCGGGTCGAAAGGCACAGAGGTCCGAGGCATTCTTCGTTCTTCGGTAATTCTTTTTTTCCGGCACGTCGCCCAATCGTACGAAGCTGATCGCATGCCGCGTCCACTGGTGCCATGAACCAAACCACTGAAGCTGCGCATAAATTGTCAAGTAGTGGCTGCCCTATACGTTCCAATATCGGCGCATCAAGCAACGGACGATGAGAGTCTCTTTGAAGCACTTGTCGGGTGCAGGCAAATGCTGTAGGCGGTACCTCGCAAACAGGTTGGCGTGGCGTTATTTTGAGGGCAATAGACCAGCACTGTTGCGAACGCGGCTATCCCTTACAGAAACATTTAGGCACTCTATAGACTGTCTATAGACTTCTGTCTATAAAGTCTAATGACTCTCTATAGACAAACCCTAGAGAACTGTCTATAGGCAACACAAACCCTATAGAGAGTCTATAGGCAATTTATAGATTTATGGCCATACATTTAGTAGACTTTTGTCTATGAACAGTATATAGACTATGAATAGACAAAAAGAAATATCCATAGGAAGGCAGTGGGGTCTATAAGAAGTCTATACACTGTCTATAGACTGTCTATAGAACATTTTTGTAAGAAATATATCCAGTCCTCAAGCGTTCGTCCCTATGCTTCGATGATGATGCGCATTCAAATCGCCCGCCATAACACGGGGCTCTGAAGTGCTATCAAAAAGTGATTTCATTCGCGTTTGCGTCAAATCCGCCCCTCGGTGAGATGTCGCCACCTGTAATAAAGTTTGTGCGCACGTTGAGGTTCAGAGTAACGACAGCCTATTCTTTACTGCTGTCCACATAAACTTGAGGCCGAACGCAAGTGAGGTCGCGGCGGGCGCACAGTAAAACCTTGTTTGGAGTTCGTCACTTCAGAGAGAAATCGCTCGTATCCGGACAGTCGAAAAGATGATGCGATGTTCGGATCAGATATTACAAGCTCCGGAGTGCGGTACTTTAATTAGTCCCCTGCCCGAATTCCGCTATAGGCGGCCTCGCAGACTTCGAGCATTCCATTGCAATGTTGCCGACCGAGAGATTTTCTCTTGCAATGATGGTGGTAGCGACGGCGGAACAATGAATGTTGTCCTCTGTTAAAGAGTCGCAAGCATCGGTTCAACTGCGTCTAAAGCTCTCGCCTAATATACAGCTCCGGAAGCAAAGAGAGTAATTTTATTTCAGTTTTAGGTGGTGTCGTGTTTGGTCATGGCTGCCTGATTTCTGCCGGGGAAGTTGACTGCACATTCCCACATGACTTATAAAAAACAACTATAAAATGAAACTGAGGAGGCTAAAAAAAGGCTCAAAAAGATGACTTTGTTAGTTAAATGGCTAAAATGATCAAATACAAGCTTTAAAATTCCTCCCTGGCCAATGTGCAGCAGAAAACAATGTATCAAAACACAACGTTGCCCGTTAGAGATCTCCTGAAGTGAGGTCACGAAAATGGCAAGCTTTAGAAAGTGATCTACGCCGAAATGAAACTGCACACGGCTGCCAAACTTGGCGGAAAGGATCAGAACGGAGACGAGAACCTAAGGTAAAAGCTTTCGCGAAAATGCTCGACCTTCAACAAACCCCCGCCTTTCAAAAAGCGCGATCAAGGAGGAGAAGGGCTCGCTCCGCGATTCCTCCTAATCGGGGCGGTCTTGTTTTCGCGGAAACTTTCATCCTTCTTTCTCTTCGGGCGGATTAATCAGGCGCCGCGCGCAGGCTGGCAGCCGCCTATGCGCTAAGCCTCTGTGTATAGGCCCCTGTATATCCACCGCGAAGGACTCGCCCCCTTTCGGCCACAGCGTGTTTGCCTTTCGCGCCGCTTTTGGGAGAGATGTCGCCACAGTCGCACACACACACGCATGCACTGAGGGAAGCGAGCGGAACAGATGGTTCCGGCAGGCGCGAGACTGTTAAGCCTGGGATTTCTCGCCTACGCACCATGCACTGCGGAGGCCCCACAAGAGCTGTATGCGAGGCGAAAAGAGAGAGAGAGAGAAAAAACCGCTCCGTCTACGCCTCGCGCTCTCCTTTCCTACCCTTTCCTTTTCTTGTTCACGTATATTCACCCTGTGGATCGAATCCAGTCCGCGGAGGCTGCATTTCGACGGGGGCGAAATTCAAAAGGCGCTAGTATGGTGTGCAATGACGGCGCATGTCAGAAAAACCTCAAGCGATCGACATTATTACGGAGCCCTCCATTACGGTGGAGTCTTTCCTCCACTTGCTTTACAACCTTTTGTTCATCCCTTTTCTCACCGCACTGTTGAAGTTTTGCGTCTTTTCTTCCCTCCTAACACGTTATTAGTACTATTACAGAGATTTAGAACAGGGCACCCTAAGTGCATAACACGGAACCCCTGTTCGCGCTGTGTACGGTGGCCTTGCGATGTGTACTCGCGAGAGCTCTGTCTCGAACAGCGTTGGCACGATGTACTGACTTTAATGGTCCGTGTAATTACAACCCAGCCATTTCCTGGCGGACAAAAAAAAAAAAACACGTTCTCAGTGATGCCCTCAAAGTGCCCGATCGCGGCTAATACGCATGCAATCCTATTCCTAGTCTACAGAAGCAACGTCAATGACGATGGAACAGCGTGGAAATACGGTACTTTAGTTCTCATACCAGTCTTTTCCTTCTAGGTCAGACGTGTAAACGCCCTTCCGCACTTATGCACCCTAACAACAGCAACAGGGACAAAATTCAAGACATCCACCAGGTACACTGATACAGGACGCGCACACACAAGCCCGCATACGCATCTTCTAAAGAGCTTATATATTGCACGAAATTTACCAGCATGCAAGCGCAAGCAGCCCCCTCATGCTTCAGCATCACGGCCTCGCACGACCTTTTCCCCCTTCCAGCTCTTCCCTCACCGCTCGGCTCAGGGGTCCTCAACAAGTGAGGCAGTTTCCATGCTATGCCTTTCTTCATAGCCCCCCCCCCACCCTCCCTCCTTTCCTCCTGGATCACACGCTTTCCAGCGTCCAGCGCACTGTACCATAGAGAAGCGTATGTGTCGCGAGACGTCGCATCGTCCAAGCACAGCGTCGTGCAACTCAAGCATTCTAACACCCGGAACTGTGTTGAACCGCCAAGCACTTTCGAACGGAAGCGCGCGCTCCTCGTAATCTTGTACACGGAGGGAAAGAGTCTTCTTACAAACGTCTTGAGCCTGCTTGAGTCCCCCCCCCCCCCCCCCCCTCCTTCCGAACACACGTGCACGTACGCACGCACATACCGCTCCATCGCAATCTCTCAAGACCGTCTTATCTGAGCGCTCTGATGCGCAATTCGCTCGGCGAGCACCGCAATGGCTCTCAAGGGAACACTCGACAGTGCACGGCCCGAGGAGGCCATGCACTTAAACACGTCGCGTTTGGCGCACGCCCCATAAAACGCTGCCTGCTGCCTCTCGTTACACAGGACATATACTCTCACACACACACACATGCGCATTACGTATCGCCGTTCAGCAAGCTCCCTTTTTTCGGCCCGTGGACTCTTTTATCGCCAACCCTGCTTTTTGACCGCTCCCCGAGAACATTATAAGTGAGCGCCACCGTACAAGCTGTTGTCGCTCCCGGTTATGCGTCGTCAAATTTCTCGAGAGCTCGCGTGCGCCGGCCTAGGGGCATTAAGAGAAGCGTGTTCGCACTATGCCCAACTCGGCCCGCGTGACGAGGGCGGGAGAAAGGAAAACTGATCTGCGCTGTGCGTCGCCGAAGCGGGCTTCTCCGCACTGCAGTCGCAGGTAGCGGCAACTGCTGCCCGAGGAGGCGCGTTAATGAGAAGCGCGGCACAGTGAGTGAGGAGCGTTAAGGAGCAGTTTGAACCGTATGCGCCGGAGAGTATTGAAACACGCACGACGCGAATAAGCGGGACAGAGCGAGAGATCGGATTGCGCGCTCCCGGACGACAACGCGGTTAGGAAAGCTTGTCCCGAGAAAACAATGGGCCTTAAGCTCGGCAATATGGACGCGAGCGCCTCGAGGACCGACTCTTAAGATGGTCAAGGATTTGGGATGAAATCGCTTGCGGGATGATGACATCCATAAAAGTGGGAGCGCTGATGCGCAGGGGATTAGGTGCCTTCTGGGCGCCTAATTGCGACTCGCGTATGAACCGGTGCAGCGCAATGTAATATCTGAAATGAGCGTCATTCTGAAATGCAGCGCACAGCCACAGTGATGTGCATCTCGCGACACGAGGAGGTTTTAACGCGAGAGCATTAAGAGCCTCATAAAAAAAAAAATGTGTCGCCGGTATTAAAATCCGCCCACTGACTGGAGAGAAGTGACGTCACAAAAGCGGATAATTCGCGCTGTACGGGGGGGGGGGGGGTGTAGTGACGTCATCAGATCGGAAGTTGTATTTTCAGGCAAAGTAATCAATAGCTTGTAGTGCTATCGCATTGCCAGGTAATTAGGCCTCCCTGTGAATTTCAATGTGTAAGCACTACTTCACGAGATCTAGCCTTCTTACCGAGCTTGTGTGAAGCTTGACCTTGAAGATGACCTTGGCGAGCAAAGCAACAGCCCACGCAGGAATAAAATAATTATTACCGCGACTGTGGTTGGACAGATCAGCTTCGCTGGCAACTGTACAAGAGCACTATGCTATCGCCGCATTTTTTTTATTCATTGCACGGATAATTCCGAAAAGAAAAATCTAAGCATGCTTACGCCACAAAACACCATGCCACCATACCCCTGCATGACCCCTCCTTCCAAAACATCAAAAGACTGGGAGGCACACACACAGATCCAGAAAGGGGAGCCAGCTAGGCGGCTCTTGCAGGACGGCATATGCTCGCCGCACCAAAGCGCATTGTTCACGAAACAAAGATTTCGACGACCGTGGTGATTCTTGCGTGGCGGCCCAGCATGCGGCTTTTCCAGGGACTAAATAGTCCCAGCAACATAAATAGATCATATGGCACAACACAGTTTTTCTGCACAGGCAAAAAACGGATACTGAAGGGTGTGATGTCAATGTCCTTCTTATTTGTTCGTTGTAAAATGTCCCAGAGGAATATAGCATCAATGCACAGAATAAAACAATGATCAATTGTCTCTTGAGTACTGCACAGGCGGCACTTCACTGACCATGGCACAAGCATCTCCTTTGCATGAAGCAATGCCTTCACAGGCAGCGCCGTTGTGTGCAGTTTAAAGAAGAATGTTTTTGCAGGAAAAGAAATGCACATTCGCCTAACACATTTTAAAACACTGCAGGTGTCAAGGAACTCCAGAAAAGGTTGCCGATACAACGGTACAGGGAACAAATACTATGTAAGAGCCTGAGTCATCTGCCTTCTGGTGAGGCTATACAGGTAGTTAAAGAAAAGTGTGATGACCCCCATAATGCGCAGGTCCACACGGGACGGAGAGGCAAAGAGACACCGTATGGCTCAGTTTAAACAAACAGGTATATTCAATAATTACACATGATTAAGATTATACATCAGAGGCTGGGGCGTCCGAGCTTACGTGCCGACGACTTCATGGGGGCGATGGAGTGGCTCCGGAGTTGGGCTCGAGCGGTTGCTGGCAGAAGCTGCACGCCGACGGGCTTCGGCGCTGAAGGCCCTCTTGGCAAACGATGTCGTCCTGAGCGTGCTTGCAGTAGAATTTCAATAGTCGTCCGTTTCTTCGAGGATGGTTCACAAACCCTTCCTCTAGTGTCGTTCGGCTTGGAAGATGAACAGGAGGCGAGCTTGTAGATGATGACAGCAGAGCATAATTTTACAACATACATATACAGAGAGTTAAACTGGAAAAGGCAGAACTGAATTTTTCAAAAGAACAAACTTTGCACTACTTTACTCATCGACCGGGCAGGTTAGTGCCTAAGTAGCATCACATTACATGCTAAGCATGGAGCCCCAGCTCAGACTCCACTGCATCCGTTTACATGTGCTTTTAAGCACTTGATTAACAAAGGACTAAGGGCGGTCATTTCCAGTGGCCCGCCCAAAGCATCAATTCTCCAATCCAAAATAACATGCAAGATGGGGACCACCCCTTGGGTTGGGCTTAGCCTCGAACCCAGAGTCTGTTAACAATACAAACTAAATAAACAACAAAAACGCCACCACTCTCTCTCAAGTGAGAGTATACACAGGCTCTCTCTTCGGAGCTAATTCACTAGCGCCTGTCTTTCCACATTCTTGGCGAGTACTGCCTGTCCGCCATGACAGGTGTCCGTCACGGCCCTTCTGGGAATGCGCTTTTGTTCACGAGGCACGGCGGGAAGCTGTGGGTGCCTTCCCGGCGATAGCCCACGTCGAAAGGGGAAGGAGGGAAATAATGTTGTCTTCGCGGTAGCGCGTAGCGTCGGCTGTGGTACGGCGCGCTCTGGCCCGCTGACAGCTCCCTTGTCCTGGAATGTGCCCGGAAATTGGGGAGGATAAAGCCTGTTTCCCCGCGGCGGCGGCGGCGGGTCCGGTTGTTCTGGTCGTCACTCAAAGAGCATGGCTGGGTAATTGATGATGCCGCTGTCACGGCGGCGGGTCCCTTCGTTCTGGTCGTCACTCAAAGTGCATGGCTGGGTAATTGATGATGCCGCTGTCATCTGGGTCTCCGTCTACGCCACGCCGTGGAACGCGGAACCTCGCAGCACACAAGGAATGTCACAAAAGCTTACAGTGAGGAAATTGAAGGTGTGAGCAACTTCCTTAAGGAATGCCCATAAAGGCCCATCGCGAGTGTGTCCAGTCGGTGCGAATAGGAAAGGCAAATGAGCACTGAGACGCTTAATAAGCACAGCTACAAAAAAAAAAGGTGGTTTGCCGTTCTAGAAAAAAAAAACGCGAAACAAGCTGATGCACGAATAAGTGAAGAAGGCCTATTCCACCAGACCCTAGAGAACGAAATAAGTTATCGCGACGCATGGGTTCCCATTGGGAACGCCATACGAATGTAGCAGATATTCTGTGCATCACCTGCACTTTCTTCCTCGCAGAGTGGAGAACCTGCAGCACATAGACAATTTTTTTTTGTGTATGCTATCGCCGCAGCCGATCGCGCCTCGTGTTAAACTGCAACACGCTCCTTCATCAACTTCCATCTGCGGCGCGAACAGATCAGATCACATTAACCTTTATCAGAGCTTAACCTGAGTCTAATATCGTCGCCAGGCGTGCCGGCGACCCAGCAAAGCGAAACAATGAGCCAACCAGGCTAAACACAGGTTTTCGCACCTCTACAACGCCGCCGCGGTGGCTGAGTGGTTATGGCGCTCGGCTGCTGGCCCGAAAGACGCTGGTTCGAACCCGGCCGCGGCGGTCGAATTTCGATGGAGGCGAAATTCTACAGGCCCGTGAACTGTGCGATGTCAGTGCACGTTAAAGAGCCCCAGGTGGTCGAAAATTTCCGGAGCCCTTCACTACGGCATCTCTCATAGCCTCAGTCGCTTTGGGACGTTAAACGCCCTTAAGCCAAGCTAAGCCAAGCACCTCTACTCGGTTCGGTGTGGCTACGTTAAACCCCCCCCCCCCCCCCCCCCCCACTTGTTTGCTTACGCTGGTCCTCAACGCTACCCTGGGCTCCCATTGACGGTAGCAGCAGCAGAAGCAGCAGCCGCCTGAAGACGTGTGAATCCTGAAGTCAGTGTGAATAACTGTCGCATTGTCCCACAGGAAACGCTGTGCTGCTCGCGCGTAGGTGTCGTTGCACTTGCCTAGACACAAAACGGTAACAACTTCCCGTTAGCATGCTGTCGCGAGACCGTTGCGTCCAGACAAGGCCGAGAGGATGACACGTTGTGACGCTGTGGTTGAGCAGAGCACGGCCGTTATGCGTGTCTTATGACTGTGTTATCTTTTTCAACGAATAAAGTTCGAGAAACGGGCTGTGCAAATATGAGCACCCCCTCCTAGATTGTGACACAAAATCCGCCCCTGCTTGTGCCGGGGAATGTGCTCGTGCTGCAAGCAACACCAAGCGGCCTCGCCTCGAAACTGTCCATCCTTCAAGAGCCAGCTTCCTATATACAGCGCTCAAAGGCGTTAGCGTTGCTTGGGGAAAACAGCGGGACACTCCTAGACATACTACCAAATGCGGCGAAATAAAGGCACTTCAGGCTCATCTTCCCCCTTCGCAGATAACGGAAACGGCTGCTTCTTAAAACGACATTCGTTAGCGTGGGCGTTTCAAAAAACTGGCGGTGGTTTAGCTCTGGTTAAACCTGGAATGACGCGATAGCTAAAGCTGGCCTAGTGGAACTTGGTCACGTGACGAATCACGAGATCAGCCGCGCCGCCGGCAGCTGCTCCGCACCACGTGACCAACCACGCTGAAGGCTCGAAATACTACCGTAATGTAGCTATCGCTACAAAAAGTATACTGAAAATAATACCGCCCAGCCCTCACAGCGTAAGGCACAACGGGCTCCTCGAACGATAGGAAGAGGAACAGGAGAGGCGGTAGCACGGACGGCGATGTTGGCGTCTATAGCGACGTTGCAGAAGGCAGCCGTCAACCACGTCGACACCAGAGGCTCCACCGACCACCACCATCACACACAAGCGGAGCCGATTTAGCGCCCTCACGGGGAGTACCGCGACGGGTACCGAGGATATGAAATTTGTGAAGTAAACTGCTATACACGCGCACAAAAAACACCAAAGCTTAGCTCTACGCCCAGCTATAAAATAGGCTGTATTTTTTTTATGATTTTTTTACATCCTAGTTTTCCTGCCTTAAACAAGGACAACCCTCGTTTGCAAGTTCACTCGCCGGCGCCGCAGGCTGCGCTTAGTATGCCGTATACACATGCCTCGAGGCCGGTCGTTACATTGCGAGAGTGCGTTCGCGTCGCCTTGTCAAGTTGTCCGCATCCTGCCCGGCTTGGGGAGGATATATATATATATATATATATATATATATATATATATATATATATATATATATATATATATATATATATATATATATATATATATATATATATATATATATATATATATATATATACACCGGCTCCTTCTAGACCGCTCTTTTCTCTCGGACCCTTGTCTGTATGACCCCCGATCGATACTCGGATCGCCGGAGAAAAGGGAGCAGTGCGAGTGGCGTGATATAATCACTTGATCTTTCTATTGTCTATGCGGCCTACAGGTCTCTATATACCCAACAATACATCCCTCTTTTTTCGCTTTCACCTTCTTTCCTTCGACAATGTAAACCGTTTCCCCCCTCTGCCCCTCGCTGTTCTTTTTCTTCTCTCCCACCTCTTTTCCTTGAACAATCTAAGCCCTCTCCGGCTCACTCAGCACTTTAATAGAGTATTATGTCGGCGGTACAGACGCCGACCAGACGCCGCACGCCGAGGCGCACTTACGGGGACAAGATTCCCCGTAGCAAAAAAAAAAAGAAGAAAGGTAATGACAAGAAAGAATGAATATAACTCTAGGTCGAGTAGTATAAGGAAATGATGCACTGTTCGTGGTCGGTGAGCGCGTTTCTTTTGAGGGGACGCTTCCGGAAAGTGCGATGAATGCGGGCCAGTTTGAAAGGAAGGGGCGGATTTCCAAGGGAAAACTTCATCGGGAGCGCAGGAGTTGGAGAAAAATGATGACATGTCCAGGCCCGCAAAAGGAAGAAAAGGCAACAAAGTAAGAAGAAACGAGAACAGCCAAATAAAGAAAAATGACAGCGACTCAAATGCAGAAAATACACGGATGACAAGTACGCCATAGACATCTGCCGATTAAGTTTTGAGGGAGCCATACCCGACAGAGCCCGCTGTGTACTTGCGCCTGGCGCGCTTGGATTTATACCTGGTTTGCGAATGTCTCGTTTCTGCTTTCTAGGTTATCGCTACGAACCTCTCAAAGAGAATAAAAGAATGTGGCTTTGCACCATTTCGTCAACTCTTCGTTCGCTCTTCGGTGTTTTGTTTGCTTCTGGCGCAATCCCGCAGATGGCGGCGCTAAGAATGCCGTAAAAGCGTATTCTTCAAAAGCAGACTGATATAACAAGCTATGAAACAATCAAAACAAAACCATCAGCAGAAAGAAATAAAGAAAGAAGGAAAGAAAGAAAGGAAGAAAGAAAGAAGAACTTATCTTTATCACGATTTCCTGCATAAAGGGTGCTATTGTCGCATAACCAGCCTACTGGCGATGGCTGGACGAGAATTCATTTGGGTTTTCAGAAAGCACGTATTGCGGGAAAAAAAAGCAAATAAGTACACAGCCGGAGGGCGAACGTCGCTGGGAAATAACCGAATAAATCTGTATATATATATATATATATATATTCGTGTGCGCAACAACCAGAAACATACTTTGAGGAAAATAAATAACAAAGGCAGAGCTCCAGCAGCGAAGTATAGGTGGGCCGAGAAACAAGCCTCTTAGGATTCACTCTACGTGACAAAACTGGGCAGAAAGAGGACATGGGTCAGAGGGGCGAAGGGAAGGTGTTGACGATGACGCTGCATCCAAAGGCGCGACCCGAAACGTAAACACTATATACTTTACGCGTCTAAGAGGCCCTGCCTATATTGCATCGAGGCGAATACTGAAACACCCGCACGGCTGGGAATGAAGAAAGTAGTCGGAAAGGAGCGCGCGCGAATTCGCACACGAAGCGGAAAAGAAAGCAAAAATAAACACGCGACCAATAACGAAGGGATAGAACGAAGCGAAAGTACATTTGTGTCGACGACGCCACACACAGCACGCCAGTGAAGCCAGGTGCTGCGAGCTCGTCTTCGCGCCCCTTGTGCGGCAACTAGTTCTCGTAATCTCGGAGGGGCGCGCAAGAGTTATTTGTCAGACAAGCGTCGACGCAGGGTTTTTTTCTTTCTTTCTTTCTTTCTTTCTTTCTTTCTTTCTTTCTTTCTTTCTTTCTTTCTTTCTTTCTTTCTTTGCACGTCTCTTCTTTTCGCCGAGCCTCGCATTGGGGCGACGAAGAGCAAACTGCTGGGCCCTGCCATGGCCTTTAGCGTCCTCTTTCTTCCACGTTCTTTCTTTATTTTCCCTCTCTGGTTCCCCTGTAGTCCGCTGCTGATTCCGAGCCTCACGTTCCCGTCTCTTCGATCTTCGCCCGCGGAGAGCCAACGGGAGAGCACGCAAGCTGAGCCCTCTAGCGTGCAAGGGCTGATTTGTGGCACGCGTAAAAAAAAGCGGGCTGGAACTGCATCCAGCTTAGTCCCTCTCTCGAGCCGACTCAAGCAGAGGCCGCCCCGGTTTGCAGGATGTCGGGTTCAGGTGGGCAGGTGAATGAATGAATGAATGAATGAATGAATGAATGAATGAATGAATGAATGAATGAATGAACAGCCAAATGGAAGAGCGAAATAAATTAACTAGAAAAATATGTCACTGGCATAGCGATTAAGAAATACAGGAGCAGAAAACAAACAAGAAAATAATAGCACGCTCGCCCCTGCTGAGACCGCATCGTAAGTTTTATCATATCACGAACAAAAATCTGGAAACTCGCGGAAACCTTCTCTCAGTTTTGGGAGAGTTAGCGCAAAGCGCAAAGCACGGCTTATGTCACAAGATAGTCACTTGATTACGCCTTCGTGGAGTGGCACCCCTGCCTTCTTCCTGCCGGTGATGATGTAAGCTGCACGGACAATTTTTGGCAACGACGACGACAACGACACGCTTCGTCCGGGTACCTTCGCATTAACAGCTAGCGCCAGAAAAAAAAAATTATGACGTTTCTGCATGGCGCTTAATGCGTGAAATAAGCGGTAGCTGTTAGTCTGTCTGCGCATGCGCGGAAGGATCTGTGCAAAGCGCCCATTCTGCCACAAATCGTTCCGGATCCGCGTGGCCTAAATCGTTAGCGCCCGCGCCCTTGGCGTACGTCCATCCGTGTCACGAAAAAGCAGGTGGCCCGTCTGCCACGCTGGGCCACGGTGATTGGTCGCGAGAGGTGACGTGACCTTGTGACATCATCACAACATGCCTAAAGTGGCAGGTGCCAACCTGCCCACCGGGTTGTCAGCAACCTGCCTCGCCGTGCGGCTGGTGGCAATTAAAATGAATCAATTACATGCAATTACGTCCAAACACTTCGGCCGAAAAGAAAACAGTATAGTATAGAATGGCCAATTCCGCATATATCGTATGACCGTGTAGGCGGAACCTAGGCGACACAGGAGTGCTCGAGCGGGAGGGATCCGTAATGCTATCGCGCTGTACTCTCTACGGTCCGTTAAGAGTCGTCCAAGTTTTTTTTTTATCTTTATGCATTTATAGGGCAATGTACCAAACCTGTTTTGAAGTTCCAGCAGCGATCGAGTGGTAAATGTTGGGTATCATCTCGGTTTATTTTGGGTTTCCATTTGCGTCGACACATTTTTTTTGGCCGGTAACTTTCTATGCCGTCGTACTTGCAAGTTGCATGCGCGGTAAGTATAAAAAATCAACTTCTTACATTCACCGAATGCTTTACGAATAACCTTGCCGAGTTTTTTTTTTTTTTGCTCACTAAGCTTTACAACTTCGAGAATTAGACATTACACCATCTGAGAAACGTTGTGACACTAAAACATAGCACTTCCTCACTATGACCTATTTATTCATAATACATTTTAGTACGCCTTCTCCGGCACTGTTTGTTTGCAAGGGTATGAAGGAAACCTTTTCTTGAGGAAGCTTTTAAGCTCCACATTAGCCTCACTGACGTCGGAACAGTAAGCGCGGACGAATCTGATGGCGAATCGACGGAGCTCCCGACTGACGTTGGTATCGAACTCGAAGGCGAAGAACAGTCTCCGGGGCAAAGCGTTTCTAAATAACAAAGGAAGCCACTATATGCGTGTACATTGGAATGTGGGAGAAGCGGAGATGCAGACATTTATTCCTCGGTGAAAGGCATAATGATGCGCTATAGACAATTTTAAAGAGTGTGCACCCCCAGAGAGAGTAGTGCCATCAGCCGGCGGGCTAGAAGCAGGAGCACTCTTGCTATACCCCCAACACGACAGTAAGCAAGGACGGATGGGCTTTAACACTAGCCGCTCACCACTCGTACATCACTACACAGCTGGTGCCGAGAACTTTACTGGCCAGAATGTCGGCCCCGCGGAAAAATTCGCTTAGGGCGCTCGACTACTGATCCGGAGTTCCCGGGTTCGAACCCGACCGCGGCGGCTGCGTTTTTATGGAGGAAAAACGCTAAGGCGCCCGTGTGCTGTGCGATGTCAGTGCACGTTAAAGATCCCCAGGGGGTCGAAATTATTCCGGAGCCCTCCACTACGGCGCCTCTTTCTTCCTTTCTTCTTTCACTCCCTCCCTTATCCCTTCCCTTACGGCGCGGTTCAGGTGTCCGCCGATATATCAGACAGATACTGCGCCATTTCCTTTCCCCAAAAACAAATTATTATCATTATTATAAATTGGCCGACCTCTACAACATGCTATGGGCTTGCAGGAGTAACAAGGCCGTATCCCCCATCCCCTCACCAGCCCATGACGAGTGAGAGGTCGCCCTGTTTAACGCATGCCTGAGGGCCAGAAATGGCTCGTAAACAGGGCCGCCGTAGCAGCTTCGACGAACTGAATTTTTGGACGGTGACTGGAATCGCGAGGTTCATGCTAAATTTGATCAGCAAACATTTTGGACAGTTTAGAGGTCGCCTCCTCGTTTCTACGAGCTCCGAAGAAGAAAGAAGTTCATGCCGAGGCGTGCGACACAAATTGATCTGCGTCACATACCTGCGACCTTCGCGCGACTGTCCCCAAATGTGAATAAACTGCTTGAGACTGGAAGAACTGTTTTGATTTCTTTTTGGCAAGTTCAGTCGGGAAAAATCTTGCAAAAGTTTGAAGTGTTTACACAAAATTCTTAAAATAAAAGCATTCACTCACTAGGTCTGACACACCGTGGGGCATAGTTTGTTCCGCACTTTATTTCCCGCTCAACCGTTAGTGAGACTTACCGTGTCCCATCTTTTAAGGCCCTGCACGCTTAAGCCGCTCGTGGTACATTGCTTGTCCCGTTTGTTGTCCGTGAAATATTTTAATTTTGCATTTCTTAAACCCGGGTTCGAACCCGACCGCGGCGGCTGCGTTTTTATGGAGGAAAAACGCTAAGGCGCCCGTGTGCTGTGCGATGTCAATGCTAAAGATCCCCAGGTGGTCGAAATTATTCCGGAGCCCTCCACTACGGCACCTCATTCTTCCTTTCTTCTTTCACTCCCTCGTTTATCCCCTTCCTTACGGCGCGGTTCAGGTGTCCAACGATATATGAGGCAGATACTGCGCCATTTCCTTTCCCCAAAAACCAATTATTATTATTATTATTTCTTAAATATATTTCATTGTGTTTCTACGTCCGTTACAGCAAAAATACATAAATTTTCACACAGTACACTTCTTGATTTCTTCGCAGTTTGATTTAAACGACGTTCCTTTGCAAGAAAAAGTATTTCGAGGAAGCCAGCATTGAGACCAAAATAAGAACATGCAGAAATGACACAGAAAAGAACAACTGGACCCGAACAGTGCGCAATGACGACACATGCCGGCCGGCACAAAACTAATACAACCAATAGAACGAGCCCGACCACTGACGCCTTTTCACGGGCGAGTGGAGCACAACGCGAGGACAGGGAATAAAATAAATCCGGGCTGCTATGGAGGACACAACAGACAGAGCGGACGGAAGACGGCCGGAAACAATGGCACGCCATGCAGCGGTATTCTCGCAGTGCATTCGGTATATATGCGGATAGGATGACGGAGAGCCGGGTGCCGGAGGCCCAGCAGGGATTAGGGCAACGCCTACGACGAACACCTCGGGTTCAATATACCCTTGCTTTCGTTGGTTTGTTTTGTCATGAGCGCATCTCGCGCAGGTTCTGCTGTTCTCAGCTTTCATGAGAACCGGCGACAGGCCCAGACCCCGAGGGATAAGCTCCTGGAGGAAAATCGCGCCTCCCGGCTACGTAAGACGGGCTGCCTGCCCCGAAAGTGCTACCCCATGCGCCAGGCGAAACTAATAAGCCAGACAATGAAGGAATGTGCAAGCATGAATACCTATATGATTTTTTTTTCTTTCTTGCTGACAGCGGCAGGAGGCTTCGCTCGAATATAAATGAGGCTTTTGTCCACACGTCTCCGAAGCCAAATCAGTAGGTACACAGAGTGTGGGTGAGTGGCTGATAATCCTCGAGGCAAGAATTTCTCCACAAATGTTATTTTCCGGGCTCGCTATCTACCGCAGTGATTATCGATTTGTTATCTACATATATGGTATCAGGATCATCGGCACTGTCGAGGTAAACGAAAACTTAATGAATATAGCCACCCATTTCACAGAGTTAGTTGTTACTAGCTCTTAACCCGGTTTAGCAGGGTTTTTGCCGGCGTTATGGCGTGCGCAGCGCAAGCTGCCACGCTGATTGGTAAGCACGCAGTGACGTCACTGCAACGAAGACCAGGAACAAGAACAAGGTGATTAAGAAGAGGAACGAGGAAGAGAGCAAGAAATTATTTCCTTATCTCCCGCGCCGCTAACGCTGAAAAACATCCCCATTACTCACTAGTAACCGTCCAGTAATTTTTTTTATATTAGAGCATGGCCCACTTGTAAGAGCTTGAGGAAAAGCACAGTGGTGATAGGGCCTGAAAGTATATAATGCCTGTGTAAACAGTTGGTTCACTTTTCTGTTTTTCTTTTTTTTTCGGATACAGAACGTAGGAAGAGGGTTGGGTGGATAATCTGAGCACGTTTAATCAGCACTTCTCTAGAATAAATCAACAGCCTTGGCAGTAATTTTCCCTGTTATATTTATAACCTACATACGAATCCGCACAGGTTCAGTACACGCCTTCGGCCAAGCTCGAGCGCTCCCGCTGACCGGACATCCCGGCTTATTCTCTCCGCGCCTCATTCTGTCTTGACTCAGACCAGACCGCCGGTCCAGATGCTCCGGCCTCGGTTTCTATTATCTTGCGGAGCTTGTAATACGCACCCCCCTGTGGCCTCGTAGGTCCGCTGCGGTACGCAGTCGCAATCACCGCAGCTTGTATGGCTAGTACGCTGCAGCGAACGCACCGGCAGGCACAAGGGTCCTTCCTTTCTCATCTTTTGCCCCCCCCCCCCCCCCCTTGGCGTTTTCCTCTGTTCCTCGCTCGTGTTGCTTTGGCTTCTCTTTTCTTTTCTCTGTACGAGAAGGTTACATACATCTGCCCGCTGCAGTGCAGACTCACATAAGGTGCCACACTATAATAACCCCGCCATCTTGCAAGGTAAGTGGACTTGGGGAAAAAGGAGGAAAAATCCCTATCTCGGATCTCTCCCTGCTCTGTCTGTCCATTTCCGGGAGTAATACCTGCGTCCCATTGTATCTCCGATCTTACTTCTGGCGAACCCTGCCCTGTTGTCATCAACCCATGCATGCCAGAGAGTGGCATTCTTTCTCGAGATTCCTGAGCCACGCCCTTTCCCGATATCCCTAGCTCTTCCTCCACGAGCGTGCACCTTCTCCCCAAGTGCAACTGCGTGTCCTTTCCCGACCTCCCTAGCGTGCAGTGTTTCCTTCCCGTTTCCCGTATTCTTTGCTCTCCCCCAGCTTGTGACTCACAAAGGAAGACTGCGTTGAATGCATTCTCCGCGGCAGAAGCACAGTGTGTGCCAGTGTTTCCTCGGCGTTGTTTGATGCTGGTTTCCTCGCGCACGACAATCAGGCTACCCAAACTGATGTGGTCCATTTTTTTTTGCTTTTGCGTGGTGAGCAGAAACCCACTGTGTTGGGGTCAGAACTCTTTCGCAACTATGTCTTGTATCATATCAGATAATGATGTGATGGATTCTTCCGTCTATTCGAAACAAAAATTATTGCACTTCGGTGCCTTTTGCAGCAAAAATTACGTCTCTATAAGCTACCTTATTTTTTTACGTACGGTTATAGACTGGAATAAGCTATATGTTCAAATAATGTCCAGAAAAAGGAGATCGCTAGCTCACCGTTATCATTTAGACCAGATGGCTACGCGAAGTACTCTATCTTGTTCTACGAATTCTAAACTGTGCTCTCTCGCACATCATTTTTTTTTGCCTTCATTTTGTAGGCTTGATTCTTCTGACTTACACCCCCGCTTTCTTCTCTCGTTCTACTTTTTCATTTGCATTTTTTATGTTTTATTTCTCAACCTTCGTGGAAACCACTGCGTCATATGCTTCGTGTTGTATCGCAAAGCGTGTTGTCTCACATATTAATCCCTTAATTTCGTGTCTGCGTTTCATCATTACAACTTCCGTTTCTATGCCTCGTTACATTCCTCGATTAGCACGCGTGTAAGGCCTCCCTCTAGTACAATTCCTACTATCGGAACAGCAGTATATCACTAATAACTTGACATGGTTTACGCAAAAAACGTACAGGCGCTAAAAGACGAAGACAACCACACTCAAGACAGGACGCAAAAAAACGCATAGGCGCTAAAAGACGAAGACAAGCACACTCAAGACAGGACAGGACAGGTCCTGTCTTGAGATTGCTTGTCTTCGTCTTTTAGCGCCTGTACGTTTTTTTGCGTAAACCATGTCAAGTTACAACCAACTGGCTCAAATGAAAGTCTTGCTGCATCACTAATAAATTATCACCACTGTTGGTAATGATATCTCACGCGCATGATAAAGATGATAAAATGGCGATACATGGACCACCGCCATCTGTCCGGCAAGCGCGGTTTTGCCGCGGACGCTGACCTCTCTCTCCTCTCCGTTCTTTTTACGAGGGCCGCTCTTCTGGGCCGAGAGCCTCCGGTTTACGGCTCGAGATCCGGGATATAGGAGGACGACGCCGCCGCCGCTCTTCCCGTTATGGGAGGATCCCGCCGCGGGAGTCTGCGGCTTCCTGCGCGCCGCAATGAGGAAGAGCCCCCGGAGCGCTTCCGCGCCGTGTCCCCGCTGCAATTCCACTTGCCGAGTCCCGCGACGCGCTCTGCTCTCGCCCCCTCCCAGTGCGCCGCGGAGAGCTCATAACAGATAGCGATACGCATAGAGCTGGAGCATTTAGTGCGCGAATGCTCCAGTCGTGGAAAGCGCGCGAAAGCTCGCGTCAGGTTTGCGCCTGCGTGCTCGGATGTGCGAGGCATGCGGGACCGTAAAATGTCCTGCACTGCGTGTGTTTCCTGCCCGTTTGCCGCTATTGTATCGACCGCTCGAAGACCGGACTTGACGAGAAGCTATGCTGGCCGGAATATCACGCGAAACGAGTACCAAACTATAAGAGATAGCATTAGATCTTCCTGGCGAATGAAAGAGGCGAGTAACGAAGGCACAGTTTTACTGCGCATTCGTTGCTTCTTGCTAAATAGCATGATCACGGCAGCGTCTTTCGAGCGACACGTGCGGGATGGAGAGCGGGAACAAGGCGCTGTCGGAAGACGCTTGTTGCCCACGTCACCACATGACGTCACATGCTTGTGCGCCTATGTTGGCCGTGCCACGTGGCTCCTTGCATCGGGAAGGATAGGAAGAGGGAACGCAGCAAGTAAATGATCGAGGTAAAGAAAGGAAGGAAGAGAAAACGCAACAAGTAAAGGATCGAGGCAAAGGGAAAGAAAGGAAGAAAGATGGGAAACGGAGGAATGAAGGAAAGGCAAAAGAAGGAAGGATAGAACAACCATGCAAAGAACGGAGATTAGCTGCTCCAATGAAAAACCCCCTATTCGCGTATACACTATCAGCGTCTTGGCGGGCGTTCCTCCGCGCGTGAAATAAAGCGCTGCTTAAAGACATATAATAGCCGCAGTTTCCAATCTCGCCGCGCCATTGGCAGCAGAGCGCGGATGCGGGCCTGAGAAGTACAAAGCACGCCTGTCACGCTTTGCCGACTGTCGGCTTTATTGTGCCAAAGAGGGCGAGTATTCGGCTGTGGCGTCAAAAGACGACAGTGGGCGCGCACTCCAGACAACCCTCTCTTTTTCTGCTATATTCGGCAGTCCGGTCACCTTGAATCTTCTTTCATCACAAACTATTTGTACCCCATCGCGCGTGACGAAGTGTGTTTATCTCGTGCAGCACGCCAGTGAGTTTACGCTAAACGAATGTCACAAAAAAAAAAACGCAAGGGCGCACGCATGGCCTCACCGTCGTGATGCCCATTGGGCCCTGCAGCTTTAGCTCGAGAACGTTGGGGGGCAGCCGACAACAATATGCGGTGCAGTCTAACTATAATTAGGATAGTTTCACGTCCTGAAGTCTATAGACCAAGGACATCATTACATTACGAAGGAAGCCACAGTGGGAGGGTCCAAATTCATTTCCACCATTTAGAACACTGTGTGCATTTTTTTTCCACTTCGCTTACACAAAAATGGGACTTCCTTCGGGTGGCCGGAATGGGGTGGAACCTGCGCCATCGCTCCCGACAGCAAAAACTGGAGGCAACACTTGAGCTCCGCCTTAAGGGTATGACGCGTTAGCGTTAAAGGGTTAATGGCCCCATATGCGGAAATTGGTCATTCTCGACTATACATTCATAGATTCCCGGGAGTCCTCACACCTCTCCTGGCGCAGTGGTGCAGCGATTAAGCGATGCGCCATTGCTTTGCGATGGCAGGGGCTGCCGCCGGTAGGGCTTGTCAGGCCCAGGTTGCTCTGCCCAGGCAACCTTTCGCGACCAATAATTAATTTAACTGCCACCTGCGGGTTGTGATGACGCAGGTTGTGGGCCCACCTGCCACCGAGGTGGCCTAAATTGGATGTTTCTATGGGTATTTATGGCTCGCTCCACCGCCGTCGGCGACGACGCTGGTTATTCCGCTCGTAGCCAATATAGACGTCATAGTTCTTGAGCAACTCACAGAAAACTTCAACGAATGGTTCGTACCTAAACCGGGCATAGCAACCAACACCAGCAACTTGCGTCCTATCTCCCAACATCGTGCTTAGCCAAGCTCATGCAGAATATGGCACACTAACATCTCACAAACTAAATGGAAGACCATGACATGAAGCCCCACACCATGTTCGGGTTCCGAGCGCACCTGTCGACCGAAGACGTGCTGCTTTAACTAGACAAAAAAAGTCATTGACCGTCCGCTCCTATACGGGTCCAAGCAGGGCCATCCTAGCCTTGGACCTAAAAGAGACGTCGGACAACGTCAGTCACAGGAAAATTATAGGAAACAACCACACATTGCGGGGCACGCAGATTTGCATACTTCGGAAACTTCCTCAAAGATAGGGCGGCCCACATCGACATTGAGTGCACAAGGTTCTAACCCGACAGCCACGGGCGACAGGGGAACACCGCAAGGCGCGGTCCTCTCGCCCCTACTCTTCAAGCTGCCCGTGAAACAGCTACCCCGAAAATTCGCCAAATAAAGGAAATATGCCACACCCTTACGCGGACGACATCACCATCTGGTAAACGCAAGGAAAATTCGTCGAAAATGCAGAGCTCCTTCAAGTAGCTGCAACGACGGTATGAAGCTAAGCTAAAGAAATGTGACCTGGGCTGCTACCCTGAAAAGTCGAATTTTCTCGTTTTTTTTTTTGCAAAAAAAAAGAGGCAAAGAGGCGGTCAACATCTTCATAGACAGCCAACAAATATAAGAAGTGGACAACGTCAAGGTCCTGGGACTCACGATCAACAGCAAGAACAGCAACTCGATCCCGAGCAACAAACTAAGGAGCATGGCCGACCAAGTCAGCAGAATGATCAACCGAATAACGCGCAAGAAACGAGGTGTGCTGGAGAGAGACACACTGCGGCCGCAAGTCACAGCCTTCGTTATCAGCCGCATTGTGTACATCGCCTTATATCTCCAACTCAAGAGGGCAGACATCCAAAGCCTCCAGAGCCTTTGGTCTCCCAATTTAAGCATCGAGGCATGGAGAGACTACTCAAGTTGGGAATTCACTATACGAGCCGCGAGCTCGTTGAGGCGCATCTCACGCTAAAATCGCAAGACTAAGAAATCAAAACGGGCAGGCAAGTTTTACGCGACCTTAGAATCAATCAACTATACTATATGTGGAAGAGAGGTTTGACATGCCCAATCAGTGGAGACCATACTTACAGCTCCGGCCGTCCCAAAAAAACATGAATCCAAACTTTCACGAAGACAGACTCAAGGCCAGAGCCGGAGCAATACAGAAGAAATACCACAAGCGGAAAGGTGTGTACTACGTCGACGCGGTGGGACCAGTTCACAAAACCACCACCATCGCAATCGTCAGCGAGCAGCTCAGGACAACAAGCGCGATATCGTCCAAAAAAAAAACGCCAACTGTCCAACCATCGCTGAGGAAGTGGCCATTGCAGCAGCGGCCGCAGAATACGACTCCCTCTACAAGCTTCATAAAAAGACGAAGCGAGAAAAAAAAAAGAAATCATACACGGAAGAGAGACAAGGTATGCGCACCTTGCAGCTGCTTATTCAAATCGGATGCCAGTGAATATATATAGCAGAATGAAAGCGAGGGTGGAATGAAGATACTGTACAAGCAGACGAGAAGAATGTAAAAAAAAAACTAATAATAAAGGGCAGCCAGACACGCGTATCATCTTTTTTGCAGTGGGTAGCGCTAAGTTTGACGAAACGACTTGCTACGGGGACAGAGGGACGAATAATAAAACCCCCGTCTGAATAATAAAACAGGTGAGAGTTTAGCGCTCGTTTTGTCCACCGTCTCTCTGTCCCTTTCCCAAGTCGTTTTGTCAAAGTAAGTTAGTACAACCACTGCAAAAATGCTACAGCAACTATCCTCCTTCGTCGGTTCATTGACGTGTATCACCACATTTTTATTTCTAAAAATGCGCATTCGCTTTTATAAAGGGCGATAGAGGCGGTGCTTACACACTCATTACATCTTCTTTTGATGTGGAATCCCTCAACTATTACTCACACGCTGTCGTGTATTTGGTCCTGTTTAAGATTTTTGTTTATTGCAGTATAGCTTCACATTTTTCTTTTCTTTTTCTTCATCACCGCAAACTTTTCAGTGATGTAGTACGTGAGAACCCGTGCCGTATCTTTTAACGCGCGATTATGGACTGATTGACGATTATTAATACGTCAGACAGTTTGGCCAATATATGATTTCTCGCACATCAGCGGGATCTGATAGATGACGCCCACCACACACTTCACAAAAGGGTTGACATGATTTTTTTTTGATATTCTGCTTCCTTTGACTTGGTGGGATCAGCTTTGCAGCACAAAGAAGAAAGTTTTTTTTTTTTTGGGGGGGGGGGAGGGGGTCGGAAAAAAAATAACAGGTGCTTCGTACTCCGCTGCCACGTGCTTCAAATCATTCGCTACCTTATGGGTATAAGGTATCGCAACTGGCTTTATTAATTTTAATCCCACTTCTTTAACTAAGGCTTCTGCGACTGAGCTTATAATGATCAAATTCGGATAGCCAGAATTTCCAGCTTCCGAACCTAGCCTTCAAAGCTCTCCTGCGCTTTACGGCAAGATTTTTTTTCAGGGATGCTACAAGGCACGTTTGAAAACTAAACATTTTGACAGATTTGCCTGTCTGATTGGGTTTGAAGACTTATAATAAACTGTACATCTCCAACCAAAAACGTTAACTTTAACCCAACGTTTCGAACCCGACTCGGCTCCTTCATCAGGAGTGACTGAGGGCAGTAGCTAGTCTTTTAAGTATGGAGGGGAGGAGGGGGTCAAAGGAACGACAGCTGTAATGCGAAAGGCGTGGAAGAGGGGGAGGGGGGGTCAGGCTGATGAAGGAGCCGAGTCGGCTTCGAAACGTTGGGTTAAAGTTAAAGTTTTTGGTTGGAGATGTACAGTTTCTTATAAAGCACGTTTAAGCAATCGCGCTTTAACTGTCTTGAAGTGGGCGGAATCACGAGGCAATTTTTCCTTCCGAGCGTGTGGACAATACATCAAGCATTCGTCATTAAGGGTTATGTTACAGTTTTCAGATATAAATATATCCCTTAATGACGGGAGCGTTTTCTGAATGCATTGCCCACGCGCTCGAAAGGAATGATTGCCTTACGATTCCGCCCAATCCAAGACAGTTAAACACGCGATTGTTTCAAATTTGCCTTAAAGCACCTTTGAAACAATCTTGACATAAAGCGCTGGAGAGCTTCTAAGGCCATGGAGGTTCGGAAGCTAGAACATGGTGGCCATCCGACTTTGCTTATAAATAAGCTCAGTCGCAGAAGCCTTAAGGGAAAAAGTGAGAGAAAAAAAGGAATAGAATCAACACACTAGGCGAAGTTGGAAAAAAAAAATTAAGCCAGTTGTGATGTCACCAGCCTATTTCTCGACGCAATGCGAGTTCTGTGAGAAGGCCGACCAATACTGGGTATGGGCCTGCCAGGAAAATCACACCACAGACCTAAACGCACAGCCAGCGATGGAGAGGTGTGGCCGCCCTGTCCAGCTCGGACCTCGAGGGTCAGCAAGCGCTAGTCCATGGGGCAAGATCAGCGGCCATTGCCAATGGAGTCCCGAATAGGGATGCCACATATCATCTCCAAGATTTATTTTTGGTATCAATAAACATTTTCTCTTTCTCCGTTGGACGTGACTCTTAACTCTATTGCCCTAAAACACGGCAGAAGACAAAATGACCTCGGCTGGTCGCGAGCTACCAAGCGATAACTACCATCTACATCGGTGCGGATATCTGCGCCTGCCGATCAGGTCCATATTGCCCAGATTGGATTGGAAGGTGGGCTTTCACGCAATGACGTCCAGTGCACATTTTTGCCTTCCATATCACGCCTTCGGAAGCCCGTTTGCCAACCAAGATTCGACTTTTGCAGAAGTGCAAATTAAAAAAAATAAGGGCAACAATAAATAAACAACACTGCTCGCGGAGACGGAGGCTTGTTGCTGCTGGATGCATCGCATGCCCGTCGGATCGGGGGGCGTTTCCCGTGCACGTCCGTGCGCACCACAACAGCACGTGCGCTGCTTGCGGAGAAAGCGTCGATGAGCTCGAAAATATTTAAGGTCAGCACGCCCCCCCCCCCCCCCCCCCCCCCGAGCGCCTCCCCCCACCCTTTCTTCTTCTTTTTCACACGTGAGCCGCCTGCAGCCCGTGTTTGCCGAGCACCTTAAACGCGGCCCGAGCTGCACCGCAAGCGGTGCAATGTTTGCTCCCGTGACCTCCGCCGCAAGATCGGATAGGGCGAGTAATCTTGAGAAAACATGAAAAACTTTTTAACAAAGCTTTTGGCACGAGTTCCTTTTTATTATTATTCAGTTTGCCGATGTATGACAGCCATTTCACGTTCCAAATGCAGCTCGACTTCTGCCTGAGCCGTCCCTCCTTATTTTTCTCTTATGTCTTTGAATGGAGGGGGAGGATGTGTGCTCGTGCTCGATGGTGTTTTGCATTTCTGAGTTCTCTGGTCTCGAGGTTTCCCGGGATCGATATTCTTCCTCTGGAAAAAAAAAAGTTCGAAGCAAGCAGAAGTTCGAGCGCAACGAATCGGATTCGACGGTGTAGGCGACCCACGTGACACGCGAGTTTAAATTTTCTGCCGCACTGAAAAAAAAGTTTTTTCGAGCGAAGTGATTAGAAGAAAGAGATCATATCATGGACAATACTGGTGCTCGAGAATGGCGGTACTGCTCTGAGAGAGAGAGAGAGAGAGATAGAAGGCAGGGATGTTAACCAGGATGGTGTTCTGGTTGGCTACCCTGCACTGGGGAGGAGGGATGAGATATAGAAAAGGGAAATAGAGAAGGGGCGAGGGGCACAGTAAGGACTGGCTCTGAAGCAAGTCTCCCTCAGGAAGCAAAAAAAAAAAAATGCACTGCAGGCAACATCGGTCCGGCACCGATGAATAAGAATGCAATAACAAAATTGTTTGAAGTAAACATGAGTCGCAGTTTGCATCCGTGAACAAGTTCAACACAGACCTGTTCTCACTTAGCTTGCCTATCTCTGCTATTATACTGTTTGTCTGCTGGCACAAGCTTTCTTGGCCATCTGCCTTCCCGCCACAGCAGAACAGTTAGTTGGACGAGTTGGTATTGATTTAGAGCTGCAAACAGTGCAGAGTACGAAAGACTAGAAAAACGAGTGCGCCGGATGAGAGCTGACTTCCACCTAAGGCTTTATTCGCAAACGTTGCGTTTAAATAGGAGAGAATGCGCATTCTTATTGTTTTTTTTCTCCCTATTTATACGCAAGGAACCCCTTTCCCTAGTCTTTCGTCTTGTGCGCTGTTCTCCACTATGCTTCCTACCTTCTTCGAAACTTTTTATCTTTGTTGTTCTATGTGGAAAGAACTCTTTCGAAGACAGAAGTGAAATATGATGTATGCTGGGATTCTTTCAGGTCATTAGTGAAGCGTTCAAGCCGGTTCGAAGAAAGCGAAAAATTAATCGGCAACTTAAAACTTCCATCCTCTTTTTAACGGTGCAACCGACCGATTTGGACCGCACAGGAAAATGATTAAGCTGCACAAAACCGTTCTCGCGAAATTAGTATGCACGAAGGTACAGACACAAGAAACCACAGCAAAGGGACGAAGAATAATTGTCTAGGAATCAGATGGGCCCATACTTTCTGTCCGAAGTATTTTTCTCTGCGAGAATGGTTCCGATGTTACATCTTCTACTCCGACGCGGTAGCTAAAGTAAGCTTGCTCCTTTAGCACGAACGAAGTGCTGCGTTTGCGTTTTGTACTAGTATAATTTTTGCAGCATTCCAGAGCTTAGCAGAGTACGCCCTTTTGTGGATTTCATTCGTGGTGCAAGGTCATCATACCAGAAGCGAAGAAAGTACTAAACTCGGTCTTCCTAGGATGTATGGGTGTAAACACGATCTAATTCGGCTTCTTTCGAACGGTATCAATTGCTTTTAATATTGTTTATACTGTTCATACTGTTATTGTTTATATTGTTTAATATTCTTTATGCGCATAAACCAGTTGGATATATAGGACATATCTGAATGGCATATGCAGTGTTTTTTTTTTTTGCTCTTACTAGGAGGACGAAGTTTTGAGTTTTGTTTGTGTATTCATGTCAGCGAAATCCAGGCACTTTTGATGCGAAACAAAAGCAAAGCGAATGAACAAAGAAACAAATAAAGAAAGAAAAGGAAAGAAAGAAATGAAGGACGGAAACAAAGAAAGAAACAAAAGAAGAGAGAAGGAAAGAAAGAAAGAAACAAAGAAAGAAACAAACGAAGAGAGAAGGAAAGAAAGAAAGAAACAAAGAAAGAAACAAACGAAGAGAGAAGGAAAGAAAGAAAGAAAGAAAAAGAAAGAGAGAAATGAAGAAGGACGGAAACAAAGAAAGAAACAAACGACGAGAGAAGGAAGGAAAGAAAGAAAAGGAAAGAAAAGGAAAGAGAGAAGTGAAGAAGGACGGAACCAAAGAAAGAAACAAAGAGATAAATAAAGGAAGAAGGAATGAAAGAAATAAATAAATAAAGAAAGAAAGGAAGAAAGAAGGAAAGAAAGACAAGGAAAGAGAGAAATGAAGAAGGACGGAACCAAAGAAAGAAATAAAGATAGGAATAAAGAAAGAAGGAAAGAAAGAAAGGAAGAAATAAAGAAAGGGAAAGAGAGAAATGAAGAAGGACGAAAACAAAAAAGAAACAAAGATAGGAAGAAAGAAAGAAAGAAGTAAAGAAAGAAAGAAAAGGAAAGAGAAATGAAGAAGGAGGGAAACAAAGAAAGAAATAAATCAAGAAAGACAAGGAAAGAGAGAAATGAAGAAGGACGGAACCAAAGAAAGAAACAAAGATAGAAATAAAGAAAGAAGGAAAGAAAGGAAAGAAGGAAGGAAGGAAAGAAAGAATGAGAAAGAAAGAAAGAAGGAAGGAAGAAAGAAAGAAAGGAAGAAAATGCTAAAAGTAGCCTCTTTTTCATCCAACTTCGGGACGGGGAAATAACAGGGATAGTTGTACCGGCTCCGTCCCCTTTTCTCACTCTCTCTCTCTCCACACACACACACACACACACACACACACACACACACACACACACACACACACACACACACACACACACACACACACACACACACACACACACACACACACACACACACACACACACACACACACACACACACACACACACACACACGCACGCACTCAAGTACGCACATTCACGAACACAAGGACACGCACGCCCCCCCTTTTATGAGAGCACACAATCGAAAAAAAAAAATACTTTGCACAACTATACAGCTGCGCAGACACGTAAAGAGAGTAAATCGCCCGGTGTACAAAGGTGCCATGCCAGCGGAAGGAATCTTTCTGCACGCAATGCGACATTTCGGGGGAGGACACTCTGGGACACGCCAGGTGATAGGGAGGGATACGCTCCGGCCGGGTTACCGTTACCGAAGCGTTGTGTCGGGCCACATATATCCTCGCGGCGGTGACGCCGGTCAAATTCCCCGCGCGCGTCACGCGAGGCTGGGATCGTATACGGGCACGCGACCGCGGAACACGTAACGCGCGGTGTCGCGCGGGGACCACATACCCCATCGTGAAATGCGTGCGCGCCCCGTTGATTGAGTCGATACGAGGGCTGCCGGCCTCGACTCTATCCCCGCAAGCGGGAAAGGAAAGAAGGCACTGGAGATGGGCGTCCACTGCGGGTAAGGGCGCGCGGCGGAGACGGTGCCTCGGAAGTTCTGATCCACCCGCCGTACCCGCCGTACCCAGCGCCGTACCCGCCGCCGACGCGGTACGCATCCTGCGCGGAGATTTGCGTTTTAACAGCGTCATAAGCTGCTAATAAAGGCTTCTTGTGAGGGGATGAGGTCGTAACTTCCGCCGTATGACGTCATCAATGCATGAACCATCGTCAGTGACGCCACCATCGGCCATTGATGCCATCATCACGTGAACCATAATCAGTGAAGTCATCATCGACCTTATAACCCCCATGACCGTATAGGGTCACATGACCTACTGGTCGCCTTAATGGGTCATCTGATTCATTAACTAAGTCAGGGCAGGGGTTCGATCCTGGCCGCGGCGGACGCATTTCTATGGAAGCGAAATGCAAAAACGCCTGTGTGCTGCGCGATGTCAGCGCACGTGAAAGAACCCGAGCACCTATTAATTGAAAGGGAGACTGAGGGCTGCGGCATCGAATTATTTTTCCCGGTAAAAATCTATTCTCTGCCTCTTTTTGGCTATGTTGACCTTTGCCCGGCAGCAAACGGTTAATTTATCACCGATAAAATTGGATATAAAAATCTTCCCGCCTGTCGACTCAATCTCTTGCCGTCCTTAGCGAAAAGTATGGGTTGGACAGTTTTGAAGTGAATGGCGGTGCAGCGTAGCCTCTGAGATCCGCGTTGAAAATGGTTTCGACGCAGACATATTACTTGCGAAATCGGCAGGTGATGGCGACACCTTTATTTTCAGTGACAGTGGTCTTTAGGTGATTAGAACATTGTACCCTATCGGTACAGGTCAACTTTTATTTGTTCACAGCGTCCCTTTAACCCTGAACCCACCACTACGGCGTCCCTCATAGGACATGTGTCGCTTCGGGACGTTAAACCCCACAATTTACAATTTATGTCGTGTGACGTACGTGACCAAATACAGAACAGGATCCTTTTCACAGCCGATGCTAAACCCCCCTTTTTTTAACGTTGGAAGAGGGATTCGATGAGAGGGAAAGAAAAGAAGCGACTGCGGCTACTTATATTACGAGCCCCTCTAGCTCGCAATAAGTGAGTTTGGAGGACAAGTACTAGGAAAAGTCCACCGTTAAATTTTACGACCGCATCCGTATAGAATACGAAGCGTGTGGACGAATTTTATTGTATTGCGTGCCGTACATTCCGTCTGTAGATGTGCAGTGTTGTTTGTGCTGTGAGGAGGTTCGGAGTGCGACGGCAACTGTCATGAACGACGCCGCGAAGGGAGAGATGAAAGGAGTGCGAAGTGAATATTGGGGGGGGGGGGGGGGGGGTGGAATAAATGAATGTATACTGTTAATGCTCCACGCGGTCTATAATAGCGGGGGCGTGCGCGGCAGAGCGCGTTGCTTGACGACGACAAAGAAAACGCTCGGATAGCGCTCTCTCCCCTCTGTGCATTTTGCCGTGAGGCTGAATCTATTGAGCACTTTTGGCTCTACTGTCGCCGACTCACCTCTTTGAGGAGAAGATTGCTGGAGGAGCCGTTGCAGCATCTTGGCCTTAGTTTGAGCAGCCCGCTCTTCTTATCATTTGGCGCCACCACATTTGGGTTCAGCCGCAGATCAGTTTGTACTTATAATTGGTTTTTGGGGAAAGGAAATAGCGCAATATCTGTCTCATATATCGTTGGACACCTGAACCACGCCGTAAGAGAAGGGATAAAGGAGGGAGGGAAAGAAGAAAGGAAGAAAGAGGTGCCGTAGTGGAGGGCTCCGGAATAATTCGACCACCTGGGGATCTTTAACGTGCGCTGACATCGCACAGCACAGGGGCGCCTTAGCGTTTTGCCTCCATAAAAACGCAGCCGCCGCGGTCGGGTTCGAACTCGGGTACTCCGGATCAGTAGCCGAGCGCCCTAACCACTGAGCCACCGCTGCGGGTTAGTTTGTACCGCTGTTCTAAATTTTCTGCTAGAATCTTGTCGCCTGCCTTGCTAAGTGTTACAAATTTTTTTTTCTATTCATTATTACAATTTTGACTTAATAATTCTGTTAATCCCTCTCTTTATTTATATATTTATTCATTTATTTATTTTGAAATCAATACTATTATCCCTTTTCTGTTCATGAGGTAGAATCCACCGGTGTTGCGTTCCCGCGTGCTTTTCTTTTTTATTAACTGAGTACATGTGAAAAGCCACCCCATTCTTGGCCGATCCCCCAGTGTGGGTATATGCCATCTTTTTATAGGCTAACGACAACAACAACAGATGACGGCGACGAGAAGGTAGTGTATATGAATATTGGCATGTGGATTTAGCGAATGTCGATCCCCCTGTGTACACAGTTGAGTTGACAATAAATGACCTTTCTAGAGCCCTTCAAGACACTCCACGTCTGCCTCTGCACCCCAGTGGCTGGGGTGTTCTAAAAGGGAACCCTACTCGATGCTTTCGAGTCGCGACTTCATTTCAATGGATTACGAACGCAAAAACGCTGCCCCAGGCGGTCGATATTAAACCGACACGCGCCTCACAGATTATGGGCAGATTTGGAGCATAATATGCTAATCTAATTTTTAACTATATTATTTGTGCTTTTGGATATGCGAGGTTGCGGCCTTTTCTCGGAGGTCTGGTCCGGTCGCATAACGTCGTCTAGGTGCTCTTTACACCACACAACATGATATCACTCACGGGTGCATTGCGCCCAGAAGGCCTGCCTTCTTTTCAGAGGAACCGCTCGGGCAAATGCATGGTGAATGGCTCTTTCAATGAGTCTTGATCGGCACAACACAGCTCACACTCCAAAACTCTTATGCAACTTAACAGTGGTGGTAAACGACATAGTGCGAAAGATCGAAGGAGTATATTGGGCTACAAAAAGTTCGGAGACCTTATGTATAGACAGGCTTTGAAAAAAATCAGACAGTGGCCATCACGAATAGAGTGCGACTCACTGTGTTACTCCCTCTGGGTGCATAGTGGGGGATTAATGGCTAATCCAGGGGATGGTTGAACGCTTCGCTGCCCGCGCATCCGCGCACGATGGCTTCCGCTCAAGTGCCAGAGAGATGCCCGGGTTGTTCCAGAATTTTGCGAAATGAATGGCTTTTCGCCCGCTATCTACAGGCACGAATGCTTTAAAGACACGTCGCCGCACAGATTTTTCGCAAGAGTAGTCTTTGTTCATCCCCAGAAGGTACCGTCACGACGCCAGCCAAAGCTCACTTCCACCAATTACCGTCTGAATAAATGTCCTCTACCACATTATTCTGGCCCGCGCTATACCGCTAAGCTGTCACATCCCTTGGCCTTATCTTTCCGAAACGTCACCCCCTTGGGTGAACAATTTCCGTCCCTTCTCGAGACTTCGTTCAGAACACCTTTTCCGGTTCTATGAACAAAGATTCAGGCACGCCTCTAATCTCCTGGGCCCATCATGCCTCCCGTCTCCTGAAGCTTCACTGCCCCGCGTTTTTCGCGCTAACACAGAGGAAGGGAACCCATTGAATTGTCGCGTATCAAAACACGAAGCGAAAATTCGGCGGGTTGGGCCTCGTTCATCTCAGCAAATTACAGCGCATGCACACACGATGCAAACAAAAGACTAGAAGAATATAGAGAGGAAAGAGGTGGAAGGGGGGGGGAAGAGAGAAAGAAAGAGACGCATCAGGAGGTAGAAAAATGAAACAAAAAGCACGAAGCAGACGAACAGACAAAAAGCAGACGAACAGCACGGGCGGGCGTTCATTAAGGTCGGCGAGCAGTCAGGGACCACCGCTATATAAGCCTCCGCGAGCAGCGCGCTGAGTATGAGGGCGAGCCAAGGTCGATCGCGGCGGCATGCAGGTATATGGGCTAGCCGCGGGCCAAGCCCCTAGTCTGTTGTAGTGCCCGCACGCTTCCATACTCTCAGGGCAAGTGAACCCCCCCCCCCCCCCCCTCCCCCCCTTCCCGTGCGGCGGACGTGCTGGAATAGTGAGTCGTTATATAAGTGGCCGACAGTCCAGCGCTCCCTAACATCGCCGGGCCGCTTCCACCGTCCATCCCCGCGTTCTTTGTACGTGTTGTCATAAAAGAAAAAAAGACAGTAAGAAGCTATATACAGCCGCTTTGTCCGGTGCTTAATCAACTGGGTGGCTTATGCGCCACTAAACCTTACATAACCAGCGAGTCCGATCGAGTTGCTCCCAAATTAACAATTAACTGATTTACTATAACGTGTAAACAATTGACACACACTAATTAGGCGACTAAATAAAAACTGCCTAAATAGGTTTGGTTCGGTTTTCAAATCAATTTATTTCCCATTTTACAATACAGAGGAAGGGGGAGTAGAAAAAAGCTGCCCATAAGCAGTTTGAGTTATCGGGATCGACGTCAGAAAGCGACTCAGCCTATGAGTGACGCCGTAGTGGAGGCCTCGGTATAATTTCGACCAGCTGGGGCTCTTTGACGTGCGCTGGCATCGCACAGCACACGGGCCTCCAGCATTTCGCCTCCATCGAAATGCGCCCGCCACGGCCGGGATCGAACCCGCGTGTTTCCGGTCAGCAGCCGAGCGCCGACACCACTGAGCCACCGCGGAGTAAAGCTGTCTAACTATGACTACCAACTACTAGGAAACTATTTAACGCAAAACGAAGTGAGTAAGGGTTGAGAGGGAGCACGGTCTGCTATCTAACGCTTCGGCAAAAGGACTCGGCTTCGTCTGTGGCTCTGTCTTCGCCCAGACGAAGACAAATCCTGTTCTCGAAACGCTGGCTCGCGGACTGAGGCTTCCCCTCAACCTTTGAGCCCTTGTTCGCTTTGATTTCCGTTGCGAAGATTCTCGTCTTCCTGTTCGCTCTCTTCCGTGGCTCACCAAGAAACTATTCAGTAACCTACTGCCTGATTAGCCATTACTAACTCGATAACTGCTAGCTAATAGTAAAATTAGCAAGTTACTGACGGGCTAGCAACTAGATAACAAGTACCTACGAATGAACTGAGTAATTAACTAACCATGTCATAATAAATAACCGGAAAATTAATGAACCAAGAGCTATAGTGGCATAAGCGGTTAACTACCAATTAATCAAAAAATGGCTGGGGTTCAACGTGGCTTGAACCTAGTTATACGAGCGAAAACCGTGTTAAGCGTGGTCTCCACTGTCTCAAATCAAATGTCAAGGTCAAGGTCAGGTGCCCAATGGTCATAGTCATATGATAACGTGGTAATACTACCATAGCTTGGGCCACACTCAGTGGTCATAGTCATATGATCACGTGGTCGTACTCCATAGCTTGGGCCATACCACCACGCAGTCAAGTTCGGTTTGACCTTGTGAGGCGCTGAAGATCATTGTCTCATCCACATCGAAATAAGAAGTTGTACACCGAGGAGTTAATGAGCTCTCGATCTAATACTAAAACGGTTGACAATAAAAGCGCGCAGTGTTTCTGAGAGAAGAATGCTAACCGAGCCGAGGTTAAATTCAAAGTTGCGCGGAAGCGACAACGGTCGGCTACGCCTTGTCCATCATGAATGGCCAGTGCAACCCAACCCAATACGTGCCACAAATGTGAAGAGCTTTGCAAATTCGGTCTTCCTTTCAATTGGCCTCTTCGCTATATCAACTACCGCAAAAGATGCACGGTTGCAGAGGTGCAAAGCGTAATAACGTAGCCTGAACACTTCGTGAAAACCAATGCGAATAGGACAAGCAAAAAGAACGCGGGAACGGAGGCGACGACGCGAAAGCCAGTTTCGCGTTCTTCCCTGGACCCGCCGCGGGGGCTCAGTGGTTAGGGCGCTCGACTACTGATCCGGAGTTCCCGGGTTCGAACCCGACCGCGGCGGCTGCGTTTTTATGGAGGAAAAACGCTAAGGCGCCCGTGTGCTGTGCGATGTCAGTGCACGTTAAAGATCCCCAGGTGGTCGAAATTATTCCGGAGCCCTCCACTACGGGACCTCATTCTTCCTTTCTCCTTTCACTCCCTCCTTTACACTTCCCTTACGGCGCGGTTCAGGTGTCCAACGATATATGAGACAGATACTGCGCCATTTCCTTTCCCCAAAAAACCAATTATTATTATTATTATTCTTCCCTGGCGCTTCGTCCGCTGCCTGCGCCCTCCGCACATTGAATAAGAGGAACGAATCGACTCCTTGTCTTGTCGTTTCCAGCATCGCAAGACGTGCCAGAATGGAGGTGCGCCAGCGCGAGGAATGAGCCGTGAAAGGAGAGGAAAGGGCGCCTCGCATGGAACGGACCAGACAAGGAAAGGCAGCAGGAAGAGAGTGTTTTCGTGTGTAGTTCGATCGTTCTGTGTGGCGCGTCTTTTTTTTTTTTTTCACTGCCTCTGCGCTGCTCAGAGAGCGGCTTCTTGTTTCGCCTTTTATCATGCGGTCAGCCTTTTTCTCGCTCCTCGGCCGGGCTACTCTTACGTGAACTCCGTTACGTTTCAACATCGGTGACTAGATGAATGGAGTGAGTGAGTGAGTGAGTGAGTGAGTGAGTGAGTGAGTGGGTGAGTAAGTGAGAGTGAGTGAGTGAGAGTGTGTGAAGAGTGAGTGAAGAGTGAGGGAGAGCGAGTGAGAGTAAGTGGGTGAGTGAGTTAGAGTAAGTGAGGTGAGTGAGTGAGTGAAAGTGAGGTGAGAGTGATTTGAGTGAGTGAGAGTGGGTGAGTGAAGAGTGAGTGATTGAGTGAGAGCGAGTGAAGAGTGAGTGGGTGAGTGAGTTAGGG